>NW_027183621.1:0-163933 GCF_041296385.1 Aphelocoma coerulescens
TTGCCAGCTTCCAGCAGCTGCTAGCATGCAAAAGGGCTCGAGAAGTAAAAGGCAGTGCTGTGCTGCACCTTCGCCTTCGCACGCGTAAGCCACGTAAGTGCACTGTGTACTTGTCTCCTCTGCTTGCATCTACCGGGATACTTAATTCTCTGCATCTCGGAGCCTAAAGGTAAGAGCAGCTGTTTCCACAGAAGCTGGCTGGTGCTATAGGTAGCAGCACAAGCAGCTGTCTTTGGAGTTCCTTCTGCTGCTGCTAGCGTGACTTTTCCAGGCAAGCGAGTGGCAGCCACGCTTTCCCTGCAGCCCGTAGGATGCGCACACAAGCCATGTGCACGGCAGCTTCGTTCTTCGCTTTTTGTAACGCGTCGCGCTTTCATTGCCCCGGAGGCGAAGAGTCGTCTGCTTCTCGCCCAGAAAGCTCTGCCGGCAGAGGGGCGCACCAGAGCACTGCTTCTGCCGGAACACGCCTGGCCCATACACACAATCCCTCTCAGCGCTACGTGGCACCACACTCTGCCTCTCCTGTGCTCCGCATCTAAACGGAAAGGCCCTCGGCTACGTCGCGCACAGAGAACTGTGCCAGAACAACGCGCTTCCCGGCGCTGGCCCCTGCGGCTCGGAGAAACTTGGATTTGCACCACATTCCCGGGCAGCCCCCTTTACAAGCTGCACAGCGCCCTCGGATCGCGGTGCTCTTTGCACGGTCCTTGTCAGCTCCAAGTACCCCCCCGCGCACGTTACAGGCTCATAAAGACCAAGGATGCGAGTAGCCGTCTCGCCCAGAAAAATGTACCGGCGCAAAAGCACGATCTTCGTTACCCGTTCTCGTCGGCCAGACGGTTGTGCTCTGTCGAAAGGCTTGGACACCTAAACACTCCCGCGCTGCTTTCCCGGCACATTTCTCTAAGCGGAGAGCTAGACGGGCAGTTCGGACCCCATCGAAACAGAAGGAGAATGATTCTACCTGGAGCTGAGGCAAATCCGTGCACAGCACATGCTGCGTGCCAGCACTGTACACGCTGAGGAGCAGCAAAGCTGAGTGCCACCGCTGGGCTTCAGTTCTCTCCAGACGGCAGAAGGCGAAGATTGAAGCCGCAGAGCACGGGGCTTCTGTGTGCTCGGCACCGTCTTTCCAAAGCCCAGGCAAACGCGCCTTCACAAGCCCGCTCAGCCGAGAATACGCTGGCTGGCTCGGGAAGTAAACGCGCAGCCCTTCGACTTCGTCCCACAACCTGGCTAGAAAGCAGTTTCTTACAGCTTCCGTGTTGCAGAGTCCCTGCAGCTTGAGCTCACCCCGAAGGACGCGTCAAAAAAGGAGGCGTTCTTGAAGCCCCCCTTCTCCAAGCACAAACACACGGAGGCTCTGCAGCTTCCTTCTCAGATGGCCATGCCGTCACACTGGTCGCGCTGGCATTACCGTTGCCAGCTTCCAGCAGCTGCTAGCATGCAAAAGGGCTCGAGAAGTAAAAGGCAGTGCTGTGCTGCACCTTCGCCTTCGCACGCGTAAGCCACGTAAGTGCACTGTGTACTTGTCTCCTCTGCTTGCATCTACCGGGATACTTAATTCTCTGCATCTCGGAGCCTAAAGGTAAGAGCAGCTGTTTCCACAGAAGCTGGCTGGTGCTATAGGTAGCAGCACAAGCAGCTGTCTTTGGAGTTCCTTCTGCTGCTGCTAGCGTGACTTTTCCAGGCAAGCGAGTGGCAGCCACGCTTTCCCTGCAGCCCGTAGGATGCGCACACAAGCCATGTGCACGGCAGCTTCGTTCTTCGCTTTTTGTAACGCGTCGCGCTTTCATTGCCCCGGAGGCGAAGAGTCGTCTGCTTCTCGCCCAGAAAGCTCTGCCGGCAGAGGGGCGCACCAGAGCACTGCTTCTGCCGGAACACGCCTGGCCCATACACACAATCCCTCTCAGCGCTACGTGGCACCACACTCTGCCTCTCCTGTGCTCCGCATCTAAACGGAAAGGCCCTCGGCTACGTCGCGCACAGAGAACTGTGCCAGAACAACGCGCTTCCCCGGCGCTGGCCCCTGCGGCTCGGAGAAACTTGGATTTGCACCACATTCCCGGGCAGCCCCCTTTACAAGCTGCACAGCGCCCTCGGATCGCGGTGCTCTTTGCACGGTCCTTGTCAGCTCCAAGTACCCCCCCCGCGCACGTTACAGGCTCATAAAGACCAAGGATGCGAGTAGCCGTCTCGCCCAGAAAAATGTACCGGCGCAAAAGCACGATCTTCGTTACCCGTTCTCGTCGGCCAGACGGTTGTGCTCTGTCGAAAGGCTTGGACACCTAAACACTCCCGCGCTGCTTTCCCGGCACATTTCTCTAAGCGGAGAGCTAGACGGGCAGTTCGGACCCCATCGAAACAGAAGGAGAATGATTCTACCTGGAGCTGAGGCAAATCCGTGCACAGCACATGCTGCGTGCCAGCACTGTACACGCTGAGGAGCAGCAAAGCTGAGTGCCACCGCTGGGCTTCAGTTCTCTCCAGACGGCAGAAGGCGAAGATTGAAGCCGCAGAGCACGGGGCTTCTGTGTGCTCGGCACCGTCTTTCCAAAGCCCAGGCAAACGCGCCTTCACAAGCCCGCTCAGCCGAGAATACGCTGGCTGGCTCGGGAAGTAAACGCGCAGCCCTTCGACTTCGTCCCACAACCTGGCTAGAAAGCAGTTTCTTACAGCTTCCGTGTTGCAGAGTCCCTGCAGCTTGAGCTCACCCCGAAGGACGCGTCAAAAAAGGAGGCGTTCTTGAAGCCCCCCTTCTCCAAGCACAAACACACGGAGGCTCTGCAGCTTCCTTCTCAGATGGCCATGCCGTCACACTGGTCGCGCTGGCATTACCGTTGCCAGCTTCCAGCAGCTGCTAGCATGCAAAAGGGCTCGAGAAGTAAAAGGCAGTGCTGTGCTGCACCTTCGCCTTCGCACGCGTAAGCCACGTAAGTGCACTGTGTACTTGTCTCCTCTGCTTGCATCTACCGGGATACTTAATTCTCTGCATCTCGGAGCCTAAAGGTAAGAGCAGCTGTTTCCACAGAAGCTGGCTGGTGCTATAGGTAGCAGCACAAGCAGCTGTCTTTGGAGTTCCTTCTGCTGCTGCTAGCGTGACTTTTCCAGGCAAGCGAGTGGCAGCCACGCTTTCCCTGCAGCCCGTAGGATGCGCACACAAGCCATGTGCACGGCAGCTTCGTTCTTCGCTTTTTGTAACGCGTCGCGCTTTCATTGCCCCGGAGGCGAAGAGTCGTCTGCTTCTCGCCCAGAAAGCTCTGCCGGCAGAGGGGCGCACCAGAGCACTGCTTCTGCCGGAACACGCCTGGCCCATACACACAATCCCTCTCAGCGCTACGTGGCACCACACTCTGCCTCTCCTGTGCTCCGCATCTAAACGGAAAGGCCCTCGGCTACGTCGCGCACAGAGAACTGTGCCAGAACAACGCGCTTCCCGGCGCTGGCCCCTGCGGCTCGGAGAAACTTGGATTTGCACCACATTCCCGGGCAGCCCCCTTTACAAGCTGCACAGCGCCCTCGGATCGCGGTGCTCTTTGCACGGTCCTTGTCAGCTCCAAGTACCCCCCCCGCGCACGTTACAGGCTCATAAAGACCAAGGATGCGAGTAGCCGTCTCGCCCAGAAAAATGTACCGGCGCAAAAGCACGATCTTCGTTACCCGTTCTCGTCGGCCAGACGGTTGTGCTCTGTCGAAAGGCTTGGACACCTAAACACTCCCGCGCTGCTTTCCCGGCACATTTCTCTAAGCGGAGAGCTAGACGGGCAGTTCGGACCCCATCGAAACAGAAGGAGAATGATTCTACCTGGAGCTGAGGCAAATCCGTGCACAGCACATGCTGCGTGCCAGCACTGTACACGCTGAGGAGCAGCAAAGCTGAGTGCCACCGCTGGGCTTCAGTTCTCTCCAGACGGCAGAAGGCGAAGATTGAAGCCGCAGAGCACGGGGCTTCTGTGTGCTCGGCACCGTCTTTCCAAAGCCCAGGCAAACGCGCCTTCACAAGCCCGCTCAGCCGAGAATACGCTGGCTGGCTCGGGAAGTAAACGCGCAGCCCTTCGACTTCGTCCCACAACCTGGCTAGAAAGCAGTTTCTTACAGCTTCCGTGTTGCAGAGTCCCTGCAGCTTGAGCTCACCCCGAAGGACGCGTCAAAAAAGGAGGCGTTCTTGAAGCCCCCCTTCTCCAAGCACAAACACACGGAGGCTCTGCAGCTTCCTTCTCAGATGGCCATGCCGTCACACTGGTCGCGCTGGCATTACCGTTGCCAGCTTCCAGCAGCTGCTAGCATGCAAAAGGGCTCGAGAAGTAAAAGGCAGTGCTGTGCTGCACCTTCGCCTTCGCACGCGTAAGCCACGTAAGTGCACTGTGTACTTGTCTCCTCTGCTTGCATCTACCGGGATACTTAATTCTCTGCATCTCGGAGCCTAAAGGTAAGAGCAGCTGTTTCCACAGAAGCTGGCTGGTGCTATAGGTAGCAGCACAAGCAGCTGTCTTTGGAGTTCCTTCTGCTGCTGCTAGCGTGACTTTTCCAGGCAAGCGAGTGGCAGCCACGCTTTCCCTGCAGCCCGTAGGATGCGCACACAAGCCATGTGCACGGCAGCTTCGTTCTTCGCTTTTTGTAACGCGTCGCGCTTTCATTGCCCCGGAGGCGAAGAGTCGTCTGCTTCTCGCCCAGAAAGCTCTGCCGGCAGAGGGGCGCACCAGAGCACTGCTTCTGCCGGAACACGCCTGGCCCATACACACAATCCCTCTCAGCGCTACGTGGCACCACACTCTGCCTCTCCTGTGCTCCGCATCTAAACGGAAAGGCCCTCGGCTACGTCGCGCACAGAGAACTGTGCCAGAACAACGCGCTTCCCGGCGCTGGCCCCTGCGGCTCGGAGAAACTTGGATTTGCACCACATTCCCGGGCAGCCCCCTTTACAAGCTGCACAGCGCCCTCGGATCGCGGTGCTCTTTGCACGGTCCTTGTCAGCTCCAAGTACCCCCCCCGCGCACGTTACAGGCTCATAAAGACCAAGGATGCGAGTAGCCGTCTCGCCCAGAAAAATGTACCGGCGCAAAAGCACGATCTTCGTTACCCGTTCTCGTCGGCCAGACGGTTGTGCTCTGTCGAAAGGCTTGGACACCTAAACACTCCCGCGCTGCTTTCCCGGCACATTTCTCTAAGCGGAGAGCTAGACGGGCAGTTCGGACCCCATCGAAACAGAAGGAGAATGATTCTACCTGGAGCTGAGGCAAATCCGTGCACAGCACATGCTGCGTGCCAGCACTGTACACGCTGAGGAGCAGCAAAGCTGAGTGCCACCGCTGGGCTTCAGTTCTCTCCAGACGGCAGAAGGCGAAGATTGAAGCCGCAGAGCACGGGGCTTCTGTGTGCTCGGCACCGTCTTTCCAAAGCCCAGGCAAACGCGCCTTCACAAGCCCGCTCAGCCGAGAATACGCTGGCTGGCTCGGGAAGTAAACGCGCAGCCCTTCGACTTCGTCCCACAACCTGGCTAGAAAGCAGTTTCTTACAGCTTCCGTGTTGCAGAGTCCCTGCAGCTTGAGCTCACCCCGAAGGACGCGTCAAAAAAGGAGGCGTTCTTGAAGCCCCCCTTCTCCAAGCACAAACACACGGAGGCTCTGCAGCTTCCTTCTCAGATGGCCATGCCGTCACACTGGTCGCGCTGGCATTACCGTTGCCAGCTTCCAGCAGCTGCTAGCATGCAAAAGGGCTCGAGAAGTAAAAGGCAGTGCTGTGCTGCACCTTCGCCTTCGCACGCGTAAGCCACGTAAGTGCACTGTGTACTTGTCTCCTCTGCTTGCATCTACCGGGATACTTAATTCTCTGCATCTCGGAGCCTAAAGGTAAGAGCAGCTGTTTCCACAGAAGCTGGCTGGTGCTATAGGTAGCAGCACAAGCAGCTGTCTTTGGAGTTCCTTCTGCTGCTGCTAGCGTGACTTTTCCAGGCAAGCGAGTGGCAGCCACGCTTTCCCTGCAGCCCGTAGGATGCGCACACAAGCCATGTGCACGGCAGCTTCGTTCTTCGCTTTTTGTAACGCGTCGCGCTTTCATTGCCCCGGAGGCGAAGAGTCGTCTGCTTCTCGCCCAGAAAGCTCTGCCGGCAGAGGGGCGCACCAGAGCACTGCTTCTGCCGGAACACGCCTGGCCCATACACACAATCCCTCTCAGCGCTACGTGGCACCACACTCTGCCTCTCCTGTGCTCCGCATCTAAACGGAAAGGCCCTCGGCTACGTCGCGCACAGAGAACTGTGCCAGAACAACGCGCTTCCCGGCGCTGGCCCCTGCGGCTCGGAGAAACTTGGATTTGCACCACATTCCCGGGCAGCCCCCTTTACAAGCTGCACAGCGCCCTCGGATCGCGGTGCTCTTTGCACGGTCCTTGTCAGCTCCAAGTACCCCCCCGCGCACGTTACAGGCTCATAAAGACCAAGGATGCGAGTAGCCGTCTCGCCCAGAAAAATGTACCGGCGCAAAAGCACGATCTTCGTTACCCGTTCTCGTCGGCCAGACGGTTGTGCTCTGTCGAAAGGCTTGGACACCTAAACACTCCCGCGCTGCTTTCCCGGCACATTTCTCTAAGCGGAGAGCTAGACGGGCAGTTCGGACCCCATCGAAACAGAAGGAGAATGATTCTACCTGGAGCTGAGGCAAATCCGTGCACAGCACATGCTGCGTGCCAGCACTGTACACGCTGAGGAGCAGCAAAGCTGAGTGCCACCGCTGGGCTTCAGTTCTCTCCAGACGGCAGAAGGCGAAGATTGAAGCCGCAGAGCACGGGGCTTCTGTGTGCTCGGCACCGTCTTTCCAAAGCCCAGGCAAACGCGCCTTCACAAGCCCGCTCAGCCGAGAATACGCTGGCTGGCTCGGGAAGTAAACGCGCAGCCCTTCGACTTCGTCCCACAACCTGGCTAGAAAGCAGTTTCTTACAGCTTCCGTGTTGCAGAGTCCCTGCAGCTTGAGCTCCCCCCGAAGGACGCGTCAAAAAAGGAGGCGTTCTTGAAGCCCCCCTTCTCCAAGCACAAACACACTGAGGCTCTGCAGCTTCCTTCTCAGATGGCCATGCCGTCACACTGGTCGCGCTGGCATTACCGTTGCCAGCTTCCAGCAGCTGCTAGCATGCAAAAGGGCTCGAGAAGTAAAAGGCAGTGCTGTGCTGCACCTTCGCCTTCGCACGCGTAAGCCACGTAAGTGCACTGTGTACTTGTCTCCTCTGCTTGCATCTACCGGGATACTTAATTCTCTGCATCTCGGAGCCTAAAGGTAAGAGCAGCTGTTTCCACAGAAGCTGGCTGGTGCTATAGGTAGCAGCACAAGCAGCTGTCTTTGGAGTTCCTTCTGCTGCTGCTAGCGTGACTTTTCCAGGCAAGCGAGTGGCAGCCACGCTTTCCCTGCAGCCCGTAGGATGCGCACACAAGCCATGTGCACGGCAGCTTCGTTCTTCGCTTTTTGTAACGCGTCGCGCTTTCATTGCCCCGGAGGCGAAGAGTCGTCTGCTTCTCGCACAGAAAGCTCTGCCGGCAGAGGAGCGCACCAGAGCACTGCTTCTGCCGGAACACGCCTGGCCCATACACACAATCCCTCTCAGCGCTACGTGGCACCACACTCTGCCTCTCCTGTGCTCCGCATCTAAACGGAAAGGCCCTCGGCTACGTCGCGCACAGAGAACTGTGCCAGAACAACGCGCTTCCCGGCGCTGGCCCCTGCGGCTCGGAGAAACTTGGATTTGCACCACATTCCCGGGCAGCCCCCTTTACAAGCTGCACAGCGCCCTCGGATCGCGGTGCTCTTTGCACGGTCCTTGTCAGCTCCAAGTACCCCCCCCGCGCACGTTACAGGCTCATAAAGACCAAGGATGCGAGTAGCCGTCTCGCCCAGAAAAATGTACCGGCGCAAAAGCACGATCTTCGTTACCCGTTCTCGTCGGCCAGACGGTTGTGCTCTGTCGAAAGGCTTGGACACCTAAACACTCCCGCGCTGCTTTCCCGGCACATTTCTCTAAGCGGAGAGCTAGACGGGCAGTTCGGACCCCATCGAAACAGAAGGAGAATGATTCTACCTGGAGCTGAGGCAAATCCGTGCACAGCACATGCTGCGTGCCAGCACTGTACACGCTGAGGAGCAGCAAAGCTGAGTGCCACCGCTGGGCTTCAGTTCTCTCCAGACGGCAGAAGGCGAAGATTGAAGCCGCAGAGCACGGGGCTTCTGTGTGCTCGGCACCGTCTTTCCAAAGCCCAGGCAAACGCGCCTTCACAAGCCCGCTCAGCCGAGAATACGCTGGCTGGCTCGGGAAGTAAACGCGCAGCCCTTCGACTTCGTCCCACAACCTGGCTAGAAAGCAGTTTCTTACAGCTTCCGTGTTGCAGAGTCCCTGCAGCTTGAGCTCACCCCGAAGGACGCGTCAAAAAAGGAGGCGTTCTTGAAGCCCCCCTTCTCCAAGCACAAACACACTGAGGCTCTGCAGCTTCCTTCTCAGATGGCCATGCCGTCACACTGGTCGCGCTGGCATTACCGTTGCCAGCTTCCAGCAGCTGCTAGCATGCAAAAGGGCTCGAGAAGTAAAAGGCAGTGCTGTGCTGCACCTTCGCCTTCGCACGCGTAAGCCACGTAAGTGCACTGTGTACTTGTCTCCTCTGCTTGCATCTACCGGGATACTTAATTCTCTGCATCTCGGAGCCTAAAGGTAAGAGCAGCTGTTTCCACAGAAGCTGGCTGGTGCTATAGGTAGCAGCACAAGCAGCTGTCTTTGGAGTTCCTTCTGCTGCTGCTAGCGTGACTTTTCCAGGCAAGCGAGTGGCAGCCACGCTTTCCCTGCAGCCCGTAGGATGCGCACACAAGCCATGTGCACGGCAGCTTCGTTCTTCGCTTTTTGTAACGCGTCGCGCTTTCATTGCCCCGGAGGCGAAGAGTCGTCTGCTTCTCGCACAGAAAGCTCTGCCGGCAGAGGAGCGCACCAGAGCACTGCTTCTGCCGGAACACGCCTGGCCCATACACACAATCCCTCTCAGCGCTACGTGGCACCACACTCTGCCTCTCCTGTGCTCCGCATCTAAACGGAAAGGCCCTCGGCTACGTCGCGCACAGAGAACTGTGCCAGAACAACGCGCTTCCCGGCGCTGGCCCCTGCGGCTCGGAGAAACTTGGATTTGCACCACATTCCCGGGCAGCCCCCTTTACAAGCTGCACAGCGCCCTCGGATCGCGGTGCTCTTTGCACGGTCCTTGTCAGCTCCAAGTACCCCCCCCGCGCACGTTACAGGCTCATAAAGACCAAGGATGCGAGTAGCCGTCTCGCCCAGAAAAATGTACCGGCGCAAAAGCACGATCTTCGTTACCCGTTCTCGTCGGCCAGACGGTTGTGCTCTGTCGAAAGGCTTGGACACCTAAACACTCCCGCGCTGCTTTCCCGGCACATTTCTCTAAGCGGAGAGCTAGACGGGCAGTTCGGACCCCATCGAAACAGAAGGAGAATGATTCTACCTGGAGCTGAGGCAAATCCGTGCACAGCACATGCTGCGTGCCAGCACTGTACACGCTGAGGAGCAGCAAAGCTGAGTGCCACCGCTGGGCTTCAGTTCTCTCCAGACGGCAGAAGGCGAAGATTGAAGCCGCAGAGCACGGGGCTTCTGTGTGCTCGGCACCGTCTTTCCAAAGCCCAGGCAAACGCGCCTTCACAAGCCCGCTCAGCCGAGAATACGCTGGCTGGCTCGGGAAGTAAACGCGCAGCCCTTCGACTTCGTCCCACAACCTGGCTAGAAAGCAGTTTCTTACAGCTTCCGTGTTGCAGAGTCCCTGCAGCTTGAGCTCACCCCGAAGGACGCGTCAAAAAAGGAGGCGTTCTTGAAGCCCCCCTTCTCCAAGCACAAACACACTGAGGCTCTGCAGCTTCCTTCTCAGATGGCCATGCCGTCACACTGGTCGCGCTGGCATTACCGTTGCCAGCTTCCAGCAGCTGCTAGCATGCAAAAGGGCTCGAGAAGTAAAAGGCAGTGCTGTGCTGCACCTTCGCCTTCGCACGCGTAAGCCACGTAAGTGCACTGTGTACTTGTCTCCTCTGCTTGCATCTACCGGGATACTTAATTCTCTGCATCTCGGAGCCTAAAGGTAAGAGCAGCTGTTTCCACAGAAGCTGGCTGGTGCTATAGGTAGCAGCACAAGCAGCTGTCTTTGGAGTTCCTTCTGCTGCTGCTAGCGTGACTTTTCCAGGCAAGCGAGTGGCAGCCACGCTTTCCCTGCAGCCCGTAGGATGCGCACACAAGCCATGTGCACGGCAGCTTCGTTCTTCGCTTTTTGTAACGCGTCGCGCTTTCATTGCCCCGGAGGCGAAGAGTCGTCTGCTTCTCGCCCAGAAAGCTCTGCCGGCAGAGGAGCGCACCAGAGCACTGCTTCTGCCGGAACACGCCTGGCCCATACACACAATCCCTCTCAGCGCTACGTGGCACCACACTCTGCCTCTCCTGTGCTCCGCATCTAAACGGAAAGGCCCTCGGCTACGTCGCGCACAGAGAACTGTGCCAGAACAACGCGCTTCCCGGCGCTGGCCCCTGCGGCTCGGAGAAACTTGGATTTGCACCACATTCCCGGGCAGCCCCCTTTACAAGCTGCACAGCGCCCTCGGATCGCGGTGCTCTTTGCACGGTCCTTGTCAGCTCCAAGTACCCCCCCCGCGCACGTTACAGGCTCATAAAGACCAAGGATGCGAGTAGCCGTCTCGCCCAGAAAAATGTACCGGCGCAAAAGCACGATCTTCGTTACCCGTTCTCGTCGGCCAGACGGTTGTGCTCTGTCGAAAGGCTTGGACACCTAAACACTCCCGCGCTGCTTTCCCGGCACATTTCTCTAAGCGGAGAGCTAGACGGGCAGTTCGGACCCCATCGAAACAGAAGGAGAATGATTCTACCTGGAGCTGAGGCAAATCCGTGCACAGCACATGCTGCGTGCCAGCACTGTACACGCTGAGGAGCAGCAAAGCTGAGTGCCACCGCTGGGCTTCAGTTCTCTCCAGACGGCAGAAGGCGAAGATTGAAGCCGCAGAGCACGGGGCTTCTGTGTGCTCGGCACCGTCTTTCCAAAGCCCAGGCAAACGCGCCTTCACAAGCCCGCTCAGCCGAGAATACGCTGGCTGGCTCGGGAAGTAAACGCGCAGCCCTTCGACTTCGTCCCACAACCTGGCTAGAAAGCAGTTTCTTACAGCTTCCGTGTTGCAGAGTCCCTGCAGCTTGAGCTCACCCCGAAGGACGCGTCAAAAAAGGAGGCGTTCTTGAAGCCCCCCTTCTCCAAGCACAAACACACGGAGGCTCTGCAGCTTCCTTCTCAGATGGCCATGCCGTCACACTGGTCGCGCTGGCATTACCGTTGCCAGCTTCCAGCAGCTGCTAGCATGCAAAAGGGCTCGAGAAGTAAAAGGCAGTGCTGTGCTGCACCTTCGCCTTCGCACGCGTAAGCCACGTAAGTGCACTGTGTACTTGTCTCCTCTGCTTGCATCTACCGGGATACTTAATTCTCTGCATCTCGGAGCCTAAAGGTAAGAGCAGCTGTTTCCACAGAAGCTGGCTGGTGCTATAGGTAGCAGCACAAGCAGCTGTCTTTGGAGTTCCTTCTGCTGCTGCTAGCGTGACTTTTCCAGGCAAGCGAGTGGCAGCCACGCTTTCCCTGCAGCCCGTAGGATGCGCACACAAGCCATGTGCACGGCAGCTTCGTTCTTCGCTTTTTGTAACGCGTCGCGCTTTCATTGCCCCGGAGGCGAAGAGTCGTCTGCTTCTCGCCCAGAAAGCTCTGCCGGCAGAGGGGCGCACCAGAGAACTGCTTCTGCCGGAACACGCCTGGCCCATACACACAATCCCTCTCAGCGCTACGTGGCACCACACTCTGCCTCTCCTGTGCTCCGCATCTAAACGGAAAGGCCCTCGGCTACGTCGCGCACAGAGAACTGTGCCAGAACAACGCGCTTCCCGGCGCTGGCCCCTGCGGCTCGGAGAAACTTGGATTTGCACCACATTCCCGGGCAGCCCCCTTTACAAGCTGCACAGCGCCCTCGGATCGCGGTGCTCTTTGCACGGTCCTTGTCAGCTCCAAGTACCCCCCCCGCGCACGTTACAGGCTCATAAAGACCAAGGATGCGAGTAGCCGTCTCGCCCAGAAAAATGTACCGGCGCAAAAGCACGATCTTCGTTACCCGTTCTCGTCGGCCAGACGGTTGTGCTCTGTCGAAAGGCTTGGACACCTAAACACTCCCGCGCTGCTTTCCCGGCACATTTCTCTAAGCGGAGAGCTAGACGGGCAGTTCGGACCCCATCGAAACAGAAGGAGAATGATTCTACCTGGAGCTGAGGCAAATCCGTGCACAGCACATGCTGCGTGCCAGCACTGTACACGCTGAGGAGCAGCAAAGCTGAGTGCCACCGCTGGGCTTCAGTTCTCTCCAGACGGCAGAAGGCGAAGATTGAAGCCGCAGAGCACGGGGCTTCTGTGTGCTCGGCACCGTCTTTCCAAAGCCCAGGCAAACGCGCCTTCACAAGCCCGCTCAGCCGAGAATACGCTGGCTGGCTCGGGAAGTAAACGCGCAGCCCTTCGACTTCGTCCCACAACCTGGCTAGAAAGCAGTTTCTTACAGCTTCCGTGTTGCAGAGTCCCTGCAGCTTGAGCTCACCCCGAAGGACGCGTCAAAAAAGGAGGCGTTCTTGAAGCCCCCCTTCTCCAAGCACAAACACACTGAGGCTCTGCAGCTTCCTTCTCAGATGGCCATGCCGTCACACTGGTCGCGCTGGCATTACCGTTGCCAGCTTCCAGCAGCTGCTAGCATGCAAAAGGGCTCGAGAAGTAAAAGGCAGTGCTGTGCTGCACCTTCGCCTTCGCACGCGTAAGCCACGTAAGTGCACTGTGTACTTGTCTCCTCTGCTTGCATCTACCGGGATACTTAATTCTCTGCATCTCGGAGCCTAAAGGTAAGAGCAGCTGTTTCCACAGAAGCTGGCTGGTGCTATAGGTAGCAGCACAAGCAGCTGTCTTTGGAGTTCCTTCTGCTGCTGCTAGCGTGACTTTTCCAGGCAAGCGAGTGGCAGCCACGCTTTCCCTGCAGCCCGTAGGATGCGCACACAAGCCATGTGCACGGCAGCTTCGTTCTTCGCTTTTTGTAACGCGTCGCGCTTTCATTGCCCCGGAGGCGAAGAGTCGTCTGCTTCTCGCACAGAAAGCTCTGCCGGCAGAGGAGCGCACCAGAGCACTGCTTCTGCCGGAACACGCCTGGCCCATACACACAATCCCTCTCAGCGCTACGTGGCACCACACTCTGCCTCTCCTGTGCTCCGCATCTAAACGGAAAGGCCCTCGGCTACGTCGCGCACAGAGAACTGTGCCAGAACAACGCGCTTCCCGGCGCTGGCCCCTGCGGCTCGGAGAAACTTGGATTTGCACCACATTCCCGGGCAGCCCCCTTTACAAGCTGCACAGCGCCCTCGGATCGCGGTGCTCTTTGCACGGTCCTTGTCAGCTCCAAGTACCCCCCCCGCGCACGTTACAGGCTCATAAAGACCAAGGATGCGAGTAGCCGTCTCGCCCAGAAAAATGTACCGGCGCAAAAGCACGATCTTCGTTACCCGTTCTCGTCGGCCAGACGGTTGTGCTCTGTCGAAAGGCTTGGACACCTAAACACTCCCGCGCTGCTTTCCCGGCACATTTCTCTAAGCGGAGAGCTAGACGGGCAGTTCGGACCCCATCGAAACAGAAGGAGAATGATTCTACCTGGAGCTGAGGCAAATCCGTGCACAGCACATGCTGCGTGCCAGCACTGTACACGCTGAGGAGCAGCAAAGCTGAGTGCCACCGCTGGGCTTCAGTTCTCTCCAGACGGCAGAAGGCGAAGATTGAAGCCGCAGAGCACGGGGCTTCTGTGTGCTCGGCACCGTCTTTCCAAAGCCCAGGCAAACGCGCCTTCACAAGCCCGCTCAGCCGAGAATACGCTGGCTGGCTCGGGAAGTAAACGCGCAGCCCTTCGACTTCGTCCCACAACCTGGCTAGAAAGCAGTTTCTTACAGCTTCCGTGTTGCAGAGTCCCTGCAGCTTGAGCTCACCCCGAAGGACGCGTCAAAAAAGGAGGCGTTCTTGAAGCCCCCCTTCTCCAAGCACAAACACACTGAGGCTCTGCAGCTTCCTTCTCAGATGGCCATGCCGTCACACTGGTCGCGCTGGCATTACCGTTGCCAGCTTCCAGCAGCTGCTAGCATGCAAAAGGGCTCGAGAAGTAAAAGGCAGTGCTGTGCTGCACCTTCGCCTTCGCACGCGTAAGCCACGTAAGTGCACTGTGTACTTGTCTCCTCTGCTTGCATCTACCGGGATACTTAATTCTCTGCATCTCGGAGCCTAAAGGTAAGAGCAGCTGTTTCCACAGAAGCTGGCTGGTGCTATAGGTAGCAGCACAAGCAGCTGTCTTTGGAGTTCCTTCTGCTGCTGCTAGCGTGACTTTTCCAGGCAAGCGAGTGGCAGCCACGCTTTCCCTGCAGCCCGTAGGATGCGCACACAAGCCATGTGCACGGCAGCTTCGTTCTTCGCTTTTTGTAACGCGTCGCGCTTTCATTGCCCCGGAGGCGAAGAGTCGTCTGCTTCTCGCCCAGAAAGCTCTGCCGGCAGAGGAGCGCACCAGAGCACTGCTTCTGCCGGAACACGCCTGGCCCATACACACAATCCCTCTCAGCGCTACGTGGCACCACACTCTGCCTCTCCTGTGCTCCGCATCTAAACGGAAAGGCCCTCGGCTACGTCGCGCACAGAGAACTGTGCCAGAACAACGCGCTTCCCGGCGCTGGCCCCTGCGGCTCGGAGAAACTTGGATTTGCACCACATTCCCGGGCAGCCCCCTTTACAAGCTGCACAGCGCCCTCGGATCGCGGTGCTCTTTGCACGGTCCTTGTCAGCTCCAAGTACCCCCCCCGCGCACGTTACAGGCTCATAAAGACCAAGGATGCGAGTAGCCGTCTCGCCCAGAAAAATGTACCGGCGCAAAAGCACGATCTTCGTTACCCGTTCTCGTCGGCCAGACGGTTGTGCTCTGTCGAAAGGCTTGGACACCTAAACACTCCCGCGCTGCTTTCCCGGCACATTTCTCTAAGCGGAGAGCTAGACGGGCAGTTCGGACCCCATCGAAACAGAAGGAGAATGATTCTACCTGGAGCTGAGGCAAATCCGTGCACAGCACATGCTGCGTGCCAGCACTGTACACGCTGAGGAGCAGCAAAGCTGAGTGCCACCGCTGGGCTTCAGTTCTCTCCAGACGGCAGAAGGCGAAGATTGAAGCCGCAGAGCACGGGGCTTCTGTGTGCTCGGCACCGTCTTTCCAAAGCCCAGGCAAACGCGCCTTCACAAGCCCGCTCAGCCGAGAATACGCTGGCTGGCTCGGGAAGTAAACGCGCAGCCCTTCGACTTCGTCCCACAACCTGGCTAGAAAGCAGTTTCTTACAGCTTCCGTGTTGCAGAGTCCCTGCAGCTTGAGCTCACCCCGAAGGACGCGTCAAAAAAGGAGGCGTTCTTGAAGCCCCCCTTCTCCAAGCACAAACACACGGAGGCTCTGCAGCTTCCTTCTCAGATGGCCATGCCGTCACACTGGTCGCGCTGGCATTACCGTTGCCAGCTTCCAGCAGCTGCTAGCATGCAAAAGGGCTCGAGAAGTAAAAGGCAGTGCTGTGCTGCACCTTCGCCTTCGCACGCGTAAGCCACGTAAGTGCACTGTGTACTTGTCTCCTCTGCTTGCATCTACCGGGATACTTAATTCTCTGCATCTCGGAGCCTAAAGGTAAGAGCAGCTGTTTCCACAGAAGCTGGCTGGTGCTATAGGTAGCAGCACAAGCAGCTGTCTTTGGAGTTCCTTCTGCTGCTGCTAGCGTGACTTTTCCAGGCAAGCGAGTGGCAGCCACGCTTTCCCTGCAGCCCGTAGGATGCGCACACAAGCCATGTGCACGGCAGCTTCGTTCTTCGCTTTTTGTAACGCGTCGCGCTTTCATTGCCCCGGAGGCGAAGAGTCGTCTGCTTCTCGCCCAGAAAGCTCTGCCGGCAGAGGGGCGCACCAGAGAACTGCTTCTGCCGGAACACGCCTGGCCCATACACACAATCCCTCTCAGCGCTACGTGGCACCACACTCTGCCTCTCCTGTGCTCCGCATCTAAACGGAAAGGCCCTCGGCTACGTCGCGCACAGAGAACTGTGCCAGAACAACGCGCTTCCCGGCGCTGGCCCCTGCGGCTCGGAGAAACTTGGATTTGCACCACATTCCCGGGCAGCCCCCTTTACAAGCTGCACAGCGCCCTCGGATCGCGGTGCTCTTTGCACGGTCCTTGTCAGCTCCAAGTACCCCCCCCGCGCACGTTACAGGCTCATAAAGACCAAGGATGCGAGTAGCCGTCTCGCCCAGAAAAATGTACCGGCGCAAAAGCACGATCTTCGTTACCCGTTCTCGTCGGCCAGACGGTTGTGCTCTGTCGAAAGGCTTGGACACCTAAACACTCCCGCGCTGCTTTCCCGGCACATTTCTCTAAGCGGAGAGCTAGACGGGCAGTTCGGACCCCATCGAAACAGAAGGAGAATGATTCTACCTGGAGCTGAGGCAAATCCGTGCACAGCACATGCTGCGTGCCAGCACTGTACACGCTGAGGAGCAGCAAAGCTGAGTGCCACCGCTGGGCTTCAGTTCTCTCCAGACGGCAGAAGGCGAAGATTGAAGCCGCAGAGCACGGGGCTTCTGTGTGCTCGGCACCGTCTTTCCAAAGCCCAGGCAAACGCGCCTTCACAAGCCCGCTCAGCCGAGAATACGCTGGCTGGCTCGGGAAGTAAACGCGCAGCCCTTCGACTTCGTCCCACAACCTGGCTAGAAAGCAGTTTCTTACAGCTTCCGTGTTGCAGAGTCCCTGCAGCTTGAGCTCACCCCGAAGGACGCGTCAAAAAAGGAGGCGTTCTTGAAGCCCCCCTTCTCCAAGCACAAACACACTGAGGCTCTGCAGCTTCCTTCTCAGATGGCCATGCCGTCACACTGGTCGCGCTGGCATTACCGTTGCCAGCTTCCAGCAGCTGCTAGCATGCAAAAGGGCTCGAGAAGTAAAAGGCAGTGCTGTGCTGCACCTTCGCCTTCGCACGCGTAAGCCACGTAAGTGCACTGTGTACTTGTCTCCTCTGCTTGCATCTACCGGGATACTTAATTCTCTGCATCTCGGAGCCTAAAGGTAAGAGCAGCTGTTTCCACAGAAGCTGGCTGGTGCTATAGGTAGCAGCACAAGCAGCTGTCTTTGGAGTTCCTTCTGCTGCTGCTAGCGTGACTTTTCCAGGCAAGCGAGTGGCAGCCACGCTTTCCCTGCAGCCCGTAGGATGCGCACACAAGCCATGTGCACGGCAGCTTCGTTCTTCGCTTTTTGTAACGCGTCGCGCTTTCATTGCCCCGGAGGCGAAGAGTCGTCTGCTTCTCGCACAGAAAGCTCTGCCGGCAGAGGAGCGCACCAGAGCACTGCTTCTGCCGGAACACGCCTGGCCCATACACACAATCCCTCTCAGCGCTACGTGGCACCACACTCTGCCTCTCCTGTGCTCCGCATCTAAACGGAAAGGCCCTCGGCTACGTCGCGCACAGAGAACTGTGCCAGAACAACGCGCTTCCCGGCGCTGGCCCCTGCGGCTCGGAGAAACTTGGATTTGCACCACATTCCCGGGCAGCCCCCTTTACAAGCTGCACAGCGCCCTCGGATCGCGGTGCTCTTTGCACGGTCCTTGTCAGCTCCAAGTACCCCCCCCGCGCACGTTACAGGCTCATAAAGACCAAGGATGCGAGTAGCCGTCTCGCCCAGAAAAATGTACCGGCGCAAAAGCACGATCTTCGTTACCCGTTCTCGTCGGCCAGACGGTTGTGCTCTGTCGAAAGGCTTGGACACCTAAACACTCCCGCGCTGCTTTCCCGGCACATTTCTCTAAGCGGAGAGCTAGACGGGCAGTTCGGACCCCATCGAAACAGAAGGAGAATGATTCTACCTGGAGCTGAGGCAAATCCGTGCACAGCACATGCTGCGTGCCAGCACTGTACACGCTGAGGAGCAGCAAAGCTGAGTGCCACCGCTGGGCTTCAGTTCTCTCCAGACGGCAGAAGGCGAAGATTGAAGCCGCAGAGCACGGGGCTTCTGTGTGCTCGGCACCGTCTTTCCAAAGCCCAGGCAAACGCGCCTTCACAAGCCCGCTCAGCCGAGAATACGCTGGCTGGCTCGGGAAGTAAACGCGCAGCCCTTCGACTTCGTCCCACAACCTGGCTAGAAAGCAGTTTCTTACAGCTTCCGTGTTGCAGAGTCCCTGCAGCTTGAGCTCCCCCCGAAGGACGCGTCAAAAAAGGAGGCGTTCTTGAAGCCCCCCTTCTCCAAGCACAAACACACTGAGGCTCTGCAGCTTCCTTCTCAGATGGCCATGCCGTCACACTGGTCGCGCTGGCATTACCGTTGCCAGCTTCCAGCAGCTGCTAGCATGCAAAAGGGCTCGAGAAGTAAAAGGCAGTGCTGTGCTGCACCTTCGCCTTCGCACGCGTAAGCCACGTAAGTGCACTGTGTACTTGTCTCCTCTGCTTGCATCTACCGGGATACTTAATTCTCTGCATCTCGGAGCCTAAAGGTAAGAGCAGCTGTTTCCACAGAAGCTGGCTGGTGCTATAGGTAGCAGCACAAGCAGCTGTCTTTGGAGTTCCTTCTGCTGCTGCTTAGCGTGACTTTTCCAGGCAAGCGAGTGGCAGCCACGCTTTCCCTGCAGCCCGTAGGATGCGCACACAAGCCATGTGCACGGCAGCTTCGTTCTTCGCTTTTTGTAACGCGTCGCGCTTTCATTGCCCCGGAGGCGAAGAGTCGTCTGCTTCTCGCACAGAAAGCTCTGCCGGCAGAGGAGCGCACCAGAGCACTGCTTCTGCCGGAACACGCCTGGCCCATACACACAATCCCTCTCAGCGCTACGTGGCACCACACTCTGCCTCTCCTGTGCTCCGCATCTAAACGGAAAGGCCCTCGGCTACGTCGCGCACAGAGAACTGTGCCAGAACAACGCGCTTCCCGGCGCTGGCCCCTGCGGCTCGGAGAAACTTGGATTTGCACCACATTCCCGGGCAGCCCCCTTTACAAGCTGCACAGCGCCCTCGGATCGCGGTGCTCTTTGCACGGTCCTTGTCAGCTCCAAGTACCCCCCCCGCGCACGTTACAGGCTCATAAAGACCAAGGATGCGAGTAGCCGTCTCGCCCAGAAAAATGTACCGGCGCAAAAGCACGATCTTCGTTACCCGTTCTCGTCGGCCAGACGGTTGTGCTCTGTCGAAAGGCTTGGACACCTAAACACTCCCGCGCTGCTTTCCCGGCACATTTCTCTAAGCGGAGAGCTAGACGGGCAGTTCGGACCCCATCGAAACAGAAGGAGAATGATTCTACCTGGAGCTGAGGCAAATCCGTGCACAGCACATGCTGCGTGCCAGCACTGTACACGCTGAGGAGCAGCAAAGCTGAGTGCCACCGCTGGGCTTCAGTTCTCTCCAGACGGCAGAAGGCGAAGATTGAAGCCGCAGAGCACGGGGCTTCTGTGTGCTCGGCACCGTCTTTCCAAAGCCCAGGCAAACGCGCCTTCACAAGCCCGCTCAGCCGAGAATACGCTGGCTGGCTCGGGAAGTAAACGCGCAGCCCTTCGACTTCGTCCCACAACCTGGCTAGAAAGCAGTTTCTTACAGCTTCCGTGTTGCAGAGTCCCTGCAGCTTGAGCTCACCCCGAAGGACGCGTCAAAAAAGGAGGCGTTCTTGAAGCCCCCCTTCTCCAAGCACAAACACACGGAGGCTCTGCAGCTTCCTTCTCAGATGGCCATGCCGTCACACTGGTCGCGCTGGCATTACCGTTGCCAGCTTCCAGCAGCTGCTAGCATGCAAAAGGGCTCGAGAAGTAAAAGGCAGTGCTGTGCTGCACCTTCGCCTTCGCACGCGTAAGCCACGTAAGTGCACTGTGTACTTGTCTCCTCTGCTTGCATCTACCGGGATACTTAATTCTCTGCATCTCGGAGCCTAAAGGTAAGAGCAGCTGTTTCCACAGAAGCTGGCTGGTGCTATAGGTAGCAGCACAAGCAGCTGTCTTTGGAGTTCCTTCTGCTGCTGCTAGCGTGACTTTTCCAGGCAAGCGAGTGGCAGCCACGCTTTCCCTGCAGCCCGTAGGATGCGCACACAAGCCATGTGCACGGCAGCTTCGTTCTTCGCTTTTTGTAACGCGTCGCGCTTTCATTGCCCCGGAGGTGAAGAGTCGTCTGCTTCTCGCCCAGAAAGCTCTGCCGGCAGAGGGGCGCACCAGAGCACTGCTTCTGCCGGAACACGCCTGGCCCATACACACAATCCCTCTCAGCGCTACGTGGCACCACACTCTGCCTCTCCTGTGCTCCGCATCTAAACGGAAAGGCCCTCGGCTACGTCGCGCACAGAGAACTGTGCCAGAACAACGCGCTTCCCGGCGCTGGCCCCTGCGGCTCGGAGAAACTTGGATTTGCACCACATTCCCGGGCAGCCCCCTTTACAAGCTGCACAGCGCCCTCGGATCGCGGTGCTCTTTGCACGGTCCTTGTCAGCTCCAAGTACCCCCCCCGCGCACGTTACAGGCTCATAAAGACCAAGGATGCGAGTAGCCGTCTCGCCCAGAAAAATGTACCGGCGCAAAAGCACGATCTTCGTTACCCGTTCTCGTCGGCCAGACGGTTGTGCTCTGTCGAAAGGCTTGGACACCTAAACACTCCCGCGCTGCTTTCCCGGCACATTTCTCTAAGCGGAGAGCTAGACGGGCAGTTCGGACCCCATCGAAACAGAAGGAGAATGATTCTACCTGGAGCTGAGGCAAATCCGTGCACAGCACATGCTGCGTGCCAGCACTGTACACGCTGAGGAGCAGCAAAGCTGAGTGCCACCGCTGGGCTTCAGTTCTCTCCAGACGGCAGAAGGCGAAGATTGAAGCCGCAGAGCACGGGGCTTCTGTGTGCTCGGCACCGTCTTTCCAAAGCCCAGGCAAACGCGCCTTCACAAGCCCGCTCAGCCGAGAATACGCTGGCTGGCTCGGGAAGTAAACGCGCAGCCCTTCGACTTCGTCCCACAACCTGGCTAGAAAGCAGTTTCTTACAGCTTCCGTGTTGCAGAGTCCCTGCAGCTTGAGCTCACCCCGAAGGACGCGTCAAAAAAGGAGGCGTTCTTGAAGCCCCCCTTCTCCAAGCACAAACACACGGAGGCTCTGCAGCTTCCTTCTCAGATGGCCATGCCGTCACACTGGTCGCGCTGGCATTACCGTTGCCAGCTTCCAGCAGCTGCTAGCATGCAAAAGGGCTCGAGAAGTAAAAGGCAGTGCTGTGCTGCACCTTCGCCTTCGCACGCGTAAGCCACGTAAGTGCACTGTGTACTTGTCTCCTCTGCTTGCATCTACCGGGATACTTAATTCTCTGCATCTCGGAGCCTAAAGGTAAGAGCAGCTGTTTCCACAGAAGCTGGCTGGTGCTATAGGTAGCAGCACAAGCAGCTGTCTTTGGAGTTCCTTCTGCTGCTGCTAGCGTGACTTTTCCAGGCAAGCGAGTGGCAGCCACGCTTTCCCTGCAGCCCGTAGGATGCGCACACAAGCCATGTGCACGGCAGCTTCGTTCTTCGCTTTTTGTAACGCGTCGCGCTTTCATTGCCCCGG
Source organism: Aphelocoma coerulescens (assembly GCF_041296385.1). NCBI lineage: Eukaryota > Metazoa > Chordata > Aves > Passeriformes > Corvidae > Aphelocoma > Aphelocoma coerulescens. The sequence goes on from NW_027183621.1 coordinate 21,686, forward strand.
AGGCGAAGAGTCGTCTGCTTCTCGCCCAGAAAGCTCTGCCGGCAGAGGGGCGCACCAGAGCACTGCTTCTGCCGGAACACGCCTGGCCCATACACACAATCCCTCTCAGCGCTACGTGGCACCACACTCTGCCTCTCCTGTGCTCCGCATCTAAACGGAAAGGCCCTCGGCTACGTCGCGCACAGAGAACTGTGCCAGAACAACGCGCTTCCCGGCGCTGGCCCCTGCGGCTCGGAGAAACTTGGATTTGCACCACATTCCCGGGCAGCCCCCTTTACAAGCTGCACAGCGCCCTCGGATCGCGGTGCTCTTTGCACGGTCCTTGTCAGCTCCAAGTACCCCCCCGCGCACGTTACAGGCTCATAAAGACCAAGGATGCGAGTAGCCGTCTCGCCCAGAAAAATGTACCGGCGCAAAAGCACGATCTTCGTTACCCGTTCTCGTCGGCCAGACGGTTGTGCTCTGTCGAAAGGCTTGGACACCTAAACACTCCCGCGCTGCTTTCCCGGCACATTTCTCTAAGCGGAGAGCTAGACGGGCAGTTCGGACCCCATCGAAACAGAAGGAGAATGATTCTACCTGGAGCTGAGGCAAATCCGTGCACAGCACATGCTGCGTGCCAGCACTGTACACGCTGAGGAGCAGCAAAGCTGAGTGCCACCGCTGGGCTTCAGTTCTCTCCAGACGGCAGAAGGCGAAGATTGAAGCCGCAGAGCACGGGGCTTCTGTGTGCTCGGCACCGTCTTTCCAAAGCCCAGGCAAACGCGCCTTCACAAGCCCGCTCAGCCGAGAATACGCTGGCTGGCTCGGGAAGTAAACGCGCAGCCCTTCGACTTCGTCCCACAACCTGGCTAGAAAGCAGTTTCTTACAGCTTCCGTGTTGCAGAGTCCCTGCAGCTTGAGCTCCCCCCGAAGGACGCGTCAAAAAAGGAGGCGTTCTTGAAGCCCCCCTTCTCCAAGCACAAACACACTGAGGCTCTGCAGCTTCCTTCTCAGATGGCCATGCCGTCACACTGGTCGCGCTGGCATTACCGTTGCCAGCTTCCAGCAGCTGCTAGCATGCAAAAGGGCTCGAGAAGTAAAAGGCAGTGCTGTGCTGCACCTTCGCCTTCGCACGCGTAAGCCACGTAAGTGCACTGTGTACTTGTCTCCTCTGCTTGCATCTACCGGGATACTTAATTCTCTGCATCTCGGAGCCTAAAGGTAAGAGCAGCTGTTTCCACAGAAGCTGGCTGGTGCTATAGGTAGCAGCACAAGCAGCTGTCTTTGGAGTTCCTTCTGCTGCTGCTAGCGTGACTTTTCCAGGCAAGCGAGTGGCAGCCACGCTTTCCCTGCAGCCCGTAGGATGCGCACACAAGCCATGTGCACGGCAGCTTCGTTCTTCGCTTTTTGTAACGCGTCGCGCTTTCATTGCCCCGGAGGCGAAGAGTCGTCTGCTTCTCGCACAGAAAGCTCTGCCGGCAGAGGAGCGCACCAGAGCACTGCTTCTGCCGGAACACGCCTGGCCCATACACACAATCCCTCTCAGCGCTACGTGGCACCACACTCTGCCTCTCCTGTGCTCCGCATCTAAACGGAAAGGCCCTCGGCTACGTCGCGCACAGAGAACTGTGCCAGAACAACGCGCTTCCCGGCGCTGGCCCCTGCGGCTCGGAGAAACTTGGATTTGCACCACATTCCCGGGCAGCCCCCTTTACAAGCTGCACAGCGCCCTCGGATCGCGGTGCTCTTTGCACGGTCCTTGTCAGCTCCAAGTACCCCCCCCGCGCACGTTACAGGCTCATAAAGACCAAGGATGCGAGTAGCCGTCTCGCCCAGAAAAATGTACCGGCGCAAAAGCACGATCTTCGTTACCCGTTCTCGTCGGCCAGACGGTTGTGCTCTGTCGAAAGGCTTGGACACCTAAACACTCCCGCGCTGCTTTCCCGGCACATTTCTCTAAGCGGAGAGCTAGACGGGCAGTTCGGACCCCATCGAAACAGAAGGAGAATGATTCTACCTGGAGCTGAGGCAAATCCGTGCACAGCACATGCTGCGTGCCAGCACTGTACACGCTGAGGAGCAGCAAAGCTGAGTGCCACCGCTGGGCTTCAGTTCTCTCCAGACGGCAGAAGGCGAAGATTGAAGCCGCAGAGCACGGGGCTTCTGTGTGCTCGGCACCGTCTTTCCAAAGCCCAGGCAAACGCGCCTTCACAAGCCCGCTCAGCCGAGAATACGCTGGCTGGCTCGGGAAGTAAACGCGCAGCCCTTCGACTTCGTCCCACAACCTGGCTAGAAAGCAGTTTCTTACAGCTTCCGTGTTGCAGAGTCCCTGCAGCTTGAGCTCACCCCGAAGGACGCGTCAAAAAAGGAGGCGTTCTTGAAGCCCCCCTTCTCCAAGCACAAACACACTGAGGCTCTGCAGCTTCCTTCTCAGATGGCCATGCCGTCACACTGGTCGCGCTGGCATTACCGTTGCCAGCTTCCAGCAGCTGCTAGCATGCAAAAGGGCTCGAGAAGTAAAAGGCAGTGCTGTGCTGCACCTTCGCCTTCGCACGCGTAAGCCACGTAAGTGCACTGTGTACTTGTCTCCTCTGCTTGCATCTACCGGGATACTTAATTCTCTGCATCTCGGAGCCTAAAGGTAAGAGCAGCTGTTTCCACAGAAGCTGGCTGGTGCTATAGGTAGCAGCACAAGCAGCTGTCTTTGGAGTTCCTTCTGCTGCTGCTAGCGTGACTTTTCCAGGCAAGCGAGTGGCAGCCACGCTTTCCCTGCAGCCCGTAGGATGCGCACACAAGCCATGTGCACGGCAGCTTCGTTCTTCGCTTTTTGTAACGCGTCGCGCTTTCATTGCCCCGGAGGCGAAGAGTCGTCTGCTTCTCGCACAGAAAGCTCTGCCGGCAGAGGAGCGCACCAGAGCACTGCTTCTGCCGGAACACGCCTGGCCCATACACACAATCCCTCTCAGCGCTACGTGGCACCACACTCTGCCTCTCCTGTGCTCCGCATCTAAACGGAAAGGCCCTCGGCTACGTCGCGCACAGAGAACTGTGCCAGAACAACGCGCTTCCCGGCGCTGGCCCCTGCGGCTCGGAGAAACTTGGATTTGCACCACATTCCCGGGCAGCCCCCTTTACAAGCTGCACAGCGCCCTCGGATCGCGGTGCTCTTTGCACGGTCCTTGTCAGCTCCAAGTACCCCCCCCGCGCACGTTACAGGCTCATAAAGACCAAGGATGCGAGTAGCCGTCTCGCCCAGAAAAATGTACCGGCGCAAAAGCACGATCTTCGTTACCCGTTCTCGTCGGCCAGACGGTTGTGCTCTGTCGAAAGGCTTGGACACCTAAACACTCCCGCGCTGCTTTCCCGGCACATTTCTCTAAGCGGAGAGCTAGACGGGCAGTTCGGACCCCATCGAAACAGAAGGAGAATGATTCTACCTGGAGCTGAGGCAAATCCGTGCACAGCACATGCTGCGTGCCAGCACTGTACACGCTGAGGAGCAGCAAAGCTGAGTGCCACCGCTGGGCTTCAGTTCTCTCCAGACGGCAGAAGGCGAAGATTGAAGCCGCAGAGCACGGGGCTTCTGTGTGCTCGGCACCGTCTTTCCAAAGCCCAGGCAAACGCGCCTTCACAAGCCCGCTCAGCCGAGAATACGCTGGCTGGCTCGGGAAGTAAACGCGCAGCCCTTCGACTTCGTCCCACAACCTGGCTAGAAAGCAGTTTCTTACAGCTTCCGTGTTGCAGAGTCCCTGCAGCTTGAGCTCACCCCGAAGGACGCGTCAAAAAAGGAGGCGTTCTTGAAGCCCCCCTTCTCCAAGCACAAACACACTGAGGCTCTGCAGCTTCCTTCTCAGATGGCCATGCCGTCACACTGGTCGCGCTGGCATTACCGTTGCCAGCTTCCAGCAGCTGCTAGCATGCAAAAGGGCTCGAGAAGTAAAAGGCAGTGCTGTGCTGCACCTTCGCCTTCGCACGCGTAAGCCACGTAAGTGCACTGTGTACTTGTCTCCTCTGCTTGCATCTACCGGGATACTTAATTCTCTGCATCTCGGAGCCTAAAGGTAAGAGCAGCTGTTTCCACAGAAGCTGGCTGGTGCTATAGGTAGCAGCACAAGCAGCTGTCTTTGGAGTTCCTTCTGCTGCTGCTAGCGTGACTTTTCCAGGCAAGCGAGTGGCAGCCACGCTTTCCCTGCAGCCCGTAGGATGCGCACACAAGCCATGTGCACGGCAGCTTCGTTCTTCGCTTTTTGTAACGCGTCGCGCTTTCATTGCCCCGGAGGCGAAGAGTCGTCTGCTTCTCGCCCAGAAAGCTCTGCCGGCAGAGGAGCGCACCAGAGCACTGCTTCTGCCGGAACACGCCTGGCCCATACACACAATCCCTCTCAGCGCTACGTGGCACCACACTCTGCCTCTCCTGTGCTCCGCATCTAAACGGAAAGGCCCTCGGCTACGTCGCGCACAGAGAACTGTGCCAGAACAACGCGCTTCCCGGCGCTGGCCCCTGCGGCTCGGAGAAACTTGGATTTGCACCACATTCCCGGGCAGCCCCCTTTACAAGCTGCACAGCGCCCTCGGATCGCGGTGCTCTTTGCACGGTCCTTGTCAGCTCCAAGTACCCCCCCCGCGCACGTTACAGGCTCATAAAGACCAAGGATGCGAGTAGCCGTCTCGCCCAGAAAAATGTACCGGCGCAAAAGCACGATCTTCGTTACCCGTTCTCGTCGGCCAGACGGTTGTGCTCTGTCGAAAGGCTTGGACACCTAAACACTCCCGCGCTGCTTTCCCGGCACATTTCTCTAAGCGGAGAGCTAGACGGGCAGTTCGGACCCCATCGAAACAGAAGGAGAATGATTCTACCTGGAGCTGAGGCAAATCCGTGCACAGCACATGCTGCGTGCCAGCACTGTACACGCTGAGGAGCAGCAAAGCTGAGTGCCACCGCTGGGCTTCAGTTCTCTCCAGACGGCAGAAGGCGAAGATTGAAGCCGCAGAGCACGGGGCTTCTGTGTGCTCGGCACCGTCTTTCCAAAGCCCAGGCAAACGCGCCTTCACAAGCCCGCTCAGCCGAGAATACGCTGGCTGGCTCGGGAAGTAAACGCGCAGCCCTTCGACTTCGTCCCACAACCTGGCTAGAAAGCAGTTTCTTACAGCTTCCGTGTTGCAGAGTCCCTGCAGCTTGAGCTCACCCCGAAGGACGCGTCAAAAAAGGAGGCGTTCTTGAAGCCCCCCTTCTCCAAGCACAAACACACTGAGGCTCTGCAGCTTCCTTCTCAGATGGCCATGCCGTCACACTGGTCGCGCTGGCATTACCGTTGCCAGCTTCCAGCAGCTGCTAGCATGCAAAAGGGCTCGAGAAGTAAAAGGCAGTGCTGTGCTGCACCTTCGCCTTCGCACGCGTAAGCCACGTAAGTGCACTGTGTACTTGTCTCCTCTGCTTGCATCTACCGGGATACTTAATTCTCTGCATCTCGGAGCCTAAAGGTAAGAGCAGCTGTTTCCACAGAAGCTGGCTGGTGCTATAGGTAGCAGCACAAGCAGCTGTCTTTGGAGTTCCTTCTGCTGCTGCTAGCGTGACTTTTCCAGGCAAGCGAGTGGCAGCCACGCTTTCCCTGCAGCCCGTAGGATGCGCACACAAGCCATGTGCACGGCAGCTTCGTTCTTCGCTTTTTGTAACGCGTCGCGCTTTCATTGCCCCGGAGGCGAAGAGTCGTCTGCTTCTCGCCCAGAAAGCTCTGCCGGCAGAGGGGCGCACCAGAGAACTGCTTCTGCCGGAACACGCCTGGCCCATACACACAATCCCTCTCAGCGCTACGTGGCACCACACTCTGCCTCTCCTGTGCTCCGCATCTAAACGGAAAGGCCCTCGGCTACGTCGCGCACAGAGAACTGTGCCAGAACAACGCGCTTCCCGGCGCTGGCCCCTGCGGCTCGGAGAAACTTGGATTTGCACCACATTCCCGGGCAGCCCCCTTTACAAGCTGCACAGCGCCCTCGGATCGCGGTGCTCTTTGCACGGTCCTTGTCAGCTCCAAGTACCCCCCCCGCGCACGTTACAGGCTCATAAAGACCAAGGATGCGAGTAGCCGTCTCGCCCAGAAAAATGTACCGGCGCAAAAGCACGATCTTCGTTACCCGTTCTCGTCGGCCAGACGGTTGTGCTCTGTCAAAAGGCTTGGACACCTAAACACTCCCGCGCTGCTTTCCCGGCACATTTCTCTAAGCGGAGAGCTAGACGGGCAGTTCGGACCCCATCGAAACAGAAGGAGAATGATTCTACCTGGAGCTGAGGCAAATCCGTGCACAGCACATGCTGCGTGCCAGCACTGTACACGCTGAGGAGCAGCAAAGCTGAGTGCCACCGCTGGGCTTCAGTTCTCTCCAGACGGCAGAAGGCGAAGATTGAAGCCGCAGAGCACGGGGCTTCTGTGTGCTCGGCACCGTCTTTCCAAAGCCCAGGCAAACGCGCCTTCACAAGCCCGCTCAGCCGAGAATACGCTGGCTGGCTCGGGAAGTAAACGCGCAGCCCTTCGACTTCGTCCCACAACCTGGCTAGAAAGCAGTTTCTTACAGCTTCCGTGTTGCAGAGTCCCTGCAGCTTGAGCTCACCCCGAAGGACGCGTCAAAAAAGGAGGCGTTCTTGAAGCCCCCCTTCTCCAAGCACAAACACACTGAGGCTCTGCAGCTTCCTTCTCAGATGGCCATGCCGTCACACTGGTCGCGCTGGCATTACCGTTGCCAGCTTCCAGCAGCTGCTAGCATGCAAAAGGGCTCGAGAAGTAAAAGGCAGTGCTGTGCTGCACCTTCGCCTTCGCACGCGTAAGCCACGTAAGTGCACTGTGTACTTGTCTCCTCTGCTTGCATCTACCGGGATACTTAATTCTCTGCATCTCGGAGCCTAAAGGTAAGAGCAGCTGTTTCCACAGAAGCTGGCTGGTGCTATAGGTAGCAGCACAAGCAGCTGTCTTTGGAGTTCCTTCTGCTGCTGCTAGCGTGACTTTTCCAGGCAAGCGAGTGGCAGCCACGCTTTCCCTGCAGCCCGTAGGATGCGCACACAAGCCATGTGCACGGCAGCTTCGTTCTTCGCTTTTTGTAACGCGTCGCGCTTTCATTGCCCCGGAGGCGAAGAGTCGTCTGCTTCTCGCACAGAAAGCTCTGCCGGCAGAGGAGCGCACCAGAGCACTGCTTCTGCCGGAACACGCCTGGCCCATACACACAATCCCTCTCAGCGCTACGTGGCACCACACTCTGCCTCTCCTGTGCTCCGCATCTAAACGGAAAGGCCCTCGGCTACGTCGCGCACAGAGAACTGTGCCAGAACAACGCGCTTCCCGGCGCTGGCCCCTGCGGCTCGGAGAAACTTGGATTTGCACCACATTCCCGGGCAGCCCCCTTTACAAGCTGCACAGCGCCCTCGGATCGCGGTGCTCTTTGCACGGTCCTTGTCAGCTCCAAGTACCCCCCCCGCGCACGTTACAGGCTCATAAAGACCAAGGATGCGAGTAGCCGTCTCGCCCAGAAAAATGTACCGGCGCAAAAGCACGATCTTCGTTACCCGTTCTCGTCGGCCAGACGGTTGTGCTCTGTCGAAAGGCTTGGACACCTAAACACTCCCGCGCTGCTTTCCCGGCACATTTCTCTAAGCGGAGAGCTAGACGGGCAGTTCGGACCCCATCGAAACAGAAGGAGAATGATTCTACCTGGAGCTGAGGCAAATCCGTGCACAGCACATGCTGCGTGCCAGCACTGTACACGCTGAGGAGCAGCAAAGCTGAGTGCCACCGCTGGGCTTCAGTTCTCTCCAGACGGCAGAAGGCGAAGATTGAAGCCGCAGAGCACGGGGCTTCTGTGTGCTCGGCACCGTCTTTCCAAAGCCCAGGCAAACGCGCCTTCACAAGCCCGCTCAGCCGAGAATACGCTGGCTGGCTCGGGAAGTAAACGCGCAGCCCTTCGACTTCGTCCCACAACCTGGCTAGAAAGCAGTTTCTTACAGCTTCCGTGTTGCAGAGTCCCTGCAGCTTGAGCTCACCCCGAAGGACGCGTCAAAAAAGGAGGCGTTCTTGAAGCCCCCCTTCTCCAAGCACAAACACACTGAGGCTCTGCAGCTTCCTTCTCAGATGGCCATGCCGTCACACTGGTCGCGCTGGCATTACCGTTGCCAGCTTCCAGCAGCTGCTAGCATGCAAAAGGGCTCGAGAAGTAAAAGGCAGTGCTGTGCTGCACCTTCGCCTTCGCACGCGTAAGCCACGTAAGTGCACTGTGTACTTGTCTCCTCTGCTTGCATCTACCGGGATACTTAATTCTCTGCATCTCGGAGCCTAAAGGTAAGAGCAGCTGTTTCCACAGAAGCTGGCTGGTGCTATAGGTAGCAGCACAAGCAGCTGTCTTTGGAGTTCCTTCTGCTGCTGCTAGCGTGACTTTTCCAGGCAAGCGAGTGGCAGCCACGCTTTCCCTGCAGCCCGTAGGATGCGCACACAAGCCATGTGCACGGCAGCTTCGTTCTTCGCTTTTTGTAACGCGTCGCGCTTTCATTGCCCCGGAGGCGAAGAGTCGTCTGCTTCTCGCCCAGAAAGCTCTGCCGGCAGAGGAGCGCACCAGAGCACTGCTTCTGCCGGAACACGCCTGGCCCATACACACAATCCCTCTCAGCGCTACGTGGCACCACACTCTGCCTCTCCTGTGCTCCGCATCTAAACGGAAAGGCCCTCGGCTACGTCGCGCACAGAGAACTGTGCCAGAACAACGCGCTTCCCGGCGCTGGCCCCTGCGGCTCGGAGAAACTTGGATTTGCACCACATTCCCGGGCAGCCCCCTTTACAAGCTGCACAGCGCCCTCGGATCGCGGTGCTCTTTGCACGGTCCTTGTCAGCTCCAAGTACCCCCCCCGCGCACGTTACAGGCTCATAAAGACCAAGGATGCGAGTAGCCGTCTCGCCCAGAAAAATGTACCGGCGCAAAAGCACGATCTTCGTTACCCGTTCTCGTCGGCCAGACGGTTGTGCTCTGTCGAAAGGCTTGGACACCTAAACACTCCCGCGCTGCTTTCCCGGCACATTTCTCTAAGCGGAGAGCTAGACGGGCAGTTCGGACCCCATCGAAACAGAAGGAGAATGATTCTACCTGGAGCTGAGGCAAATCCGTGCACAGCACATGCTGCGTGCCAGCACTGTACACGCTGAGGAGCAGCAAAGCTGAGTGCCACCGCTGGGCTTCAGTTCTCTCCAGACGGCAGAAGGCGAAGATTGAAGCCGCAGAGCACGGGGCTTCTGTGTGCTCGGCACCGTCTTTCCAAAGCCCAGGCAAACGCGCCTTCACAAGCCCGCTCAGCCGAGAATACGCTGGCTGGCTCGGGAAGTAAACGCGCAGCCCTTCGACTTCGTCCCACAACCTGGCTAGAAAGCAGTTTCTTACAGCTTCCGTGTTGCAGAGTCCCTGCAGCTTGAGCTCACCCCGAAGGACGCGTCAAAAAAGGAGGCGTTCTTGAAGCCCCCCTTCTCCAAGCACAAACACACGGAGGCTCTGCAGCTTCCTTCTCAGATGGCCATGCCGTCACACTGGTCGCGCTGGCATTACCGTTGCCAGCTTCCAGCAGCTGCTAGCATGCAAAAGGGCTCGAGAAGTAAAAGGCAGTGCTGTGCTGCACCTTCGCCTTCGCACGCGTAAGCCACGTAAGTGCACTGTGTACTTGTCTCCTCTGCTTGCATCTACCGGGATACTTAATTCTCTGCATCTCGGAGCCTAAAGGTAAGAGCAGCTGTTTCCACAGAAGCTGGCTGGTGCTATAGGTAGCAGCACAAGCAGCTGTCTTTGGAGTTCCTTCTGCTGCTGCTAGCGTGACTTTTCCAGGCAAGCGAGTGGCAGCCACGCTTTCCCTGCAGCCCGTAGGATGCGCACACAAGCCATGTGCACGGCAGCTTCGTTCTTCGCTTTTTGTAACGCGTCGCGCTTTCATTGCCCCGGAGGCGAAGAGTCGTCTGCTTCTCGCCCAGAAAGCTCTGCCGGCAGAGGGGCGCACCAGAGAACTGCTTCTGCCGGAACACGCCTGGCCCATACACACAATCCCTCTCAGCGCTACGTGGCACCACACTCTGCCTCTCCTGTGCTCCGCATCTAAACGGAAAGGCCCTCGGCTACGTCGCGCACAGAGAACTGTGCCAGAACAACGCGCTTCCCGGCGCTGGCCCCTGCGGCTCGGAGAAACTTGGATTTGCACCACATTCCCGGGCAGCCCCCTTTACAAGCTGCACAGCGCCCTCGGATCGCGGTGCTCTTTGCACGGTCCTTGTCAGCTCCAAGTACCCCCCCCGCGCACGTTACAGGCTCATAAAGACCAAGGATGCGAGTAGCCGTCTCGCCCAGAAAAATGTACCGGCGCAAAAGCACGATCTTCGTTACCCGTTCTCGTCGGCCAGACGGTTGTGCTCTGTCGAAAGGCTTGGACACCTAAACACTCCCGCGCTGCTTTCCCGGCACATTTCTCTAAGCGGAGAGCTAGACGGGCAGTTCGGACCCCATCGAAACAGAAGGAGAATGATTCTACCTGGAGCTGAGGCAAATCCGTGCACAGCACATGCTGCGTGCCAGCACTGTACACGCTGAGGAGCAGCAAAGCTGAGTGCCACCGCTGGGCTTCAGTTCTCTCCAGACGGCAGAAGGCGAAGATTGAAGCCGCAGAGCACGGGGCTTCTGTGTGCTCGGCACCGTCTTTCCAAAGCCCAGGCAAACGCGCCTTCACAAGCCCGCTCAGCCGAGAATACGCTGGCTGGCTCGGGAAGTAAACGCGCAGCCCTTCGACTTCGTCCCACAACCTGGCTAGAAAGCAGTTTCTTACAGCTTCCGTGTTGCAGAGTCCCTGCAGCTTGAGCTCACCCCGAAGGACGCGTCAAAAAAGGAGGCGTTCTTGAAGCCCCCCTTCTCCAAGCACAAACACACTGAGGCTCTGCAGCTTCCTTCTCAGATGGCCATGCCGTCACACTGGTCGCGCTGGCATTACCGTTGCCAGCTTCCAGCAGCTGCTAGCATGCAAAAGGGCTCGAGAAGTAAAAGGCAGTGCTGTGCTGCACCTTCGCCTTCGCACGCGTAAGCCACGTAAGTGCACTGTGTACTTGTCTCCTCTGCTTGCATCTACCGGGATACTTAATTCTCTGCATCTCGGAGCCTAAAGGTAAGAGCAGCTGTTTCCACAGAAGCTGGCTGGTGCTATAGGTAGCAGCACAAGCAGCTGTCTTTGGAGTTCCTTCTGCTGCTGCTAGCGTGACTTTTCCAGGCAAGCGAGTGGCAGCCACGCTTTCCCTGCAGCCCGTAGGATGCGCACACAAGCCATGTGCACGGCAGCTTCGTTCTTCGCTTTTTGTAACGCGTCGCGCTTTCATTGCCCCGGAGGCGAAGAGTCGTCTGCTTCTCGCACAGAAAGCTCTGCCGGCAGAGGAGCGCACCAGAGCACTGCTTCTGCCGGAACACGCCTGGCCCATACACACAATCCCTCTCAGCGCTACGTGGCACCACACTCTGCCTCTCCTGTGCTCCGCATCTAAACGGAAAGGCCCTCGGCTACGTCGCGCACAGAGAACTGTGCCAGAACAACGCGCTTCCCGGCGCTGGCCCCTGCGGCTCGGAGAAACTTGGATTTGCACCACATTCCCGGGCAGCCCCCTTTACAAGCTGCACAGCGCCCTCGGATCGCGGTGCTCTTTGCACGGTCCTTGTCAGCTCCAAGTACCCCCCCCGCGCACGTTACAGGCTCATAAAGACCAAGGATGCGAGTAGCCGTCTCGCCCAGAAAAATGTACCGGCGCAAAAGCACGATCTTCGTTACCCGTTCTCGTCGGCCAGACGGTTGTGCTCTGTCGAAAGGCTTGGACACCTAAACACTCCCGCGCTGCTTTCCCGGCACATTTCTCTAAGCGGAGAGCTAGACGGGCAGTTCGGACCCCATCGAAACAGAAGGAGAATGATTCTACCTGGAGCTGAGGCAAATCCGTGCACAGCACATGCTGCGTGCCAGCACTGTACACGCTGAGGAGCAGCAAAGCTGAGTGCCACCGCTGGGCTTCAGTTCTCTCCAGACGGCAGAAGGCGAAGATTGAAGCCGCAGAGCACGGGGCTTCTGTGTGCTCGGCACCGTCTTTCCAAAGCCCAGGCAAACGCGCCTTCACAAGCCCGCTCAGCCGAGAATACGCTGGCTGGCTCGGGAAGTAAACGCGCAGCCCTTCGACTTCGTCCCACAACCTGGCTAGAAAGCAGTTTCTTACAGCTTCCGTGTTGCAGAGTCCCTGCAGCTTGAGCTCCCCCCGAAGGACGCGTCAAAAAAGGAGGCGTTCTTGAAGCCCCCCTTCTCCAAGCACAAACACACTGAGGCTCTGCAGCTTCCTTCTCAGATGGCCATGCCGTCACACTGGTCGCGCTGGCATTACCGTTGCCAGCTTCCAGCAGCTGCTAGCATGCAAAAGGGCTCGAGAAGTAAAAGGCAGTGCTGTGCTGCACCTTCGCCTTCGCACGCGTAAGCCACGTAAGTGCACTGTGTACTTGTCTCCTCTGCTTGCATCTACCGGGATACTTAATTCTCTGCATCTCGGAGCCTAAAGGTAAGAGCAGCTGTTTCCACAGAAGCTGGCTGGTGCTATAGGTAGCAGCACAAGCAGCTGTCTTTGGAGTTCCTTCTGCTGCTGCTTAGCGTGACTTTTCCAGGCAAGCGAGTGGCAGCCACGCTTTCCCTGCAGCCCGTAGGATGCGCACACAAGCCATGTGCACGGCAGCTTCGTTCTTCGCTTTTTGTAACGCGTCGCGCTTTCATTGCCCCGGAGGCGAAGAGTCGTCTGCTTCTCGCACAGAAAGCTCTGCCGGCAGAGGAGCGCACCAGAGCACTGCTTCTGCCGGAACACGCCTGGCCCATACACACAATCCCTCTCAGCGCTACGTGGCACCACACTCTGCCTCTCCTGTGCTCCGCATCTAAACGGAAAGGCCCTCGGCTACGTCGCGCACAGAGAACTGTGCCAGAACAACGCGCTTCCCGGCGCTGGCCCCTGCGGCTCGGAGAAACTTGGATTTGCACCACATTCCCGGGCAGCCCCCTTTACAAGCTGCACAGCGCCCTCGGATCGCGGTGCTCTTTGCACGGTCCTTGTCAGCTCCAAGTACCCCCCCCGCGCACGTTACAGGCTCATAAAGACCAAGGATGCGAGTAGCCGTCTCGCCCAGAAAAATGTACCGGCGCAAAAGCACGATCTTCGTTACCCGTTCTCGTCGGCCAGACGGTTGTGCTCTGTCGAAAGGCTTGGACACCTAAACACTCCCGCGCTGCTTTCCCGGCACATTTCTCTAAGCGGAGAGCTAGACGGGCAGTTCGGACCCCATCGAAACAGAAGGAGAATGATTCTACCTGGAGCTGAGGCAAATCCGTGCACAGCACATGCTGCGTGCCAGCACTGTACACGCTGAGGAGCAGCAAAGCTGAGTGCCACCGCTGGGCTTCAGTTCTCTCCAGACGGCAGAAGGCGAAGATTGAAGCCGCAGAGCACGGGGCTTCTGTGTGCTCGGCAACGTCTTTCCAAAGCCCAGGCAAACGCGCCTTCACAAGCCCGCTCAGCCGAGAATACGCTGGCTGGCTCGGGAAGTAAACGCGCAGCCCTTCGACTTCGTCCCACAACCTGGCTAGAAAGCAGTTTCTTACAGCTTCCGTGTTGCAGAGTCCCTGCAGCTTGAGCTCACCCCGAAGGATGCGTCAAAAAAGGAGGCGTTCTTGAAGCCCCCCTTCTCCAAGCACAAACACACGGAGGCTCTGCAGCTTCCTTCTCAGATGGCCATGCCGTCACACTGGTCGCGCTGGCATTACCGTTGCCAGCTTCCAGCAGCTGCTAGCATGCAAAAGGGCTCGAGAAGTAAAAGGCAGTGCTGTGCTGCACCTTCGCCTTCGCACGCGTAAGCCACGTAAGTGCACTGTGTACTTGTCTCCTCTGCTTGCATCTACCGGGATACTTAATTCTCTGCATCTCGGAGCCTAAAGGTAAGAGCAGCTGTTTCCACAGAAGCTGGCTGGTGCTATAGGTAGCAGCACAAGCAGCTGTCTTTGGAGTTCCTTCTGCTGCTGCTAGCGTGACTTTTCCAGGCAAGCGAGTGGCAGCCACGCTTTCCCTGCAGCCCGTAGGATGCGCACACAAGCCATGTGCACGGCAGCTTCGTTCTTCGCTTTTTGTAACGCGTCGCGCTTTCATTGCCCCGGAGGCGAAGAGTCGTCTGCTTCTCGCCCAGAAAGCTCTGCCGGCAGAGGGGCGCACCAGAGAACTGCTTCTGCCGGAACACGCCTGGCCCATACACACAATCCCTCTCAGCGCTACGTGGCACCACACTCTGCCTCTCCTGTGCTCCGCATCTAAACGGAAAGGCCCTCGGCTACGTCGCGCACAGAGAACTGTGCCAGAACAACGCGCTTCCCGGCGCTGGCCCCTGCGGCTCGGAGAAACTTGGATTTGCACCACATTCCCGGGCAGCCCCCTTTACAAGCTGCACAGCGCCCTCGGATCGCGGTGCTCTTTGCACGGTCCTTGTCAGCTCCAAGTACCCCCCCGCGCACGTTACAGGCTCATAAAGACCAAGGATGCGAGTAGCCGTCTCGCCCAGAAAAATGTACCGGCGCAAAAGCACGATCTTCGTTACCCGTTCTCGTCGGCCAGACGGTTGTGCTCTGTCGAAAGGCTTGGACACCTAAACACTCCCGCGCTGCTTTCCCGGCACATTTCTCTAAGCGGAGAGCTAGACGGGCAGTTCGGACCCCATCGAAACAGAAGGAGAATGATTCTACCTGGAGCTGAGGCAAATCCGTGCACAGCACATGCTGCGTGCCAGCACTGTACACGCTGAGGAGCAGCAAAGCTGAGTGCCACCGCTGGGCTTCAGTTCTCTCCAGACGGCAGAAGGCGAAGATTGAAGCCGCAGAGCACGGGGCTTCTGTGTGCTCGGCACCGTCTTTCCAAAGCCCAGGCAAACGCGCCTTCACAAGCCCGCTCAGCCGAGAATACGCTGGCTGGCTCGGGAAGTAAACGCGCAGCCCTTCGACTTCGTCCCACAACCTGGCTAGAAAGCAGTTTCTTACAGCTTCCGTGTTGCAGAGTCCCTGCAGCTTGAGCTCCCCCCGAAGGACGCGTCAAAAAAGGAGGCGTTCTTGAAGCCCCCCTTCTCCAAGCACAAACACACTGAGGCTCTGCAGCTTCCTTCTCAGATGGCCATGCCGTCACACTGGTCGCGCTGGCATTACCGTTGCCAGCTTCCAGCAGCTGCTAGCATGCAAAAGGGCTCGAGAAGTAAAAGGCAGTGCTGTGCTGCACCTTCGCCTTCGCACGCGTAAGCCACGTAAGTGCACTGTGTACTTGTCTCCTCTGCTTGCATCTACCGGGATACTTAATTCTCTGCATCTCGGAGCCTAAAGGTAAGAGCAGCTGTTTCCACAGAAGCTGGCTGGTGCTATAGGTAGCAGCACAAGCAGCTGTCTTTGGAGTTCCTTCTGCTGCTGCTAGCGTGACTTTTCCAGGCAAGCGAGTGGCAGCCACGCTTTCCCTGCAGCCCGTAGGATGCGCACACAAGCCATGTGCACGGCAGCTTCGTTCTTCGCTTTTTGTAACGCGTCGCGCTTTCATTGCCCCGGAGGCGAAGAGTCGTCTGCTTCTCGCCCAGAAAGCTCTGCCGGCAGAGGGGCGCACCAGAGCACTGCTTCTGCCGGAACACGCCTGGCCCATACACACAATCCCTCTCAGCGCTACGTGGCACCACACTCTGCCTCTCCTGTGCTCCGCATCTAAACGGAAAGGCCCTCGGCTACGTCGCGCACAGAGAACTGTGCCAGAACAACGCGCTTCCCGGCGCTGGCCCCTGCGGCTCGGAGAAACTTGGATTTGCACCACATTCCCGGGCAGCCCCCTTTACAAGCTGCACAGCGCCCTCGGATCGCGGTGCTCTTTGCACGGTCCTTGTCAGCTCCAAGTACCCCCCCGCGCACGTTACAGGCTCATAAAGACCAAGGATGCGAGTAGCCGTCTCGCCCAGAAAAATGTACCGGCGCAAAAGCACGATCTTCGTTACCCGTTCTCGTCGGCCAGACGGTTGTGCTCTGTCGAAAGGCTTGGACACCTAAACACTCCCGCGCTGCTTTCCCGGCACATTTCTCTAAGCGGAGAGCTAGACGGGCAGTTCGGACCCCATCGAAACAGAAGGAGAATGATTCTACCTGGAGCTGAGGCAAATCCGTGCACAGCACATGCTGCGTGCCAGCACTGTACACGCTGAGGAGCAGCAAAGCTGAGTGCCACCGCTGGGCTTCAGTTCTCTCCAGACGGCAGAAGGCGAAGATTGAAGCCGCAGAGCACGGGGCTTCTGTGTGCTCGGCACCGTCTTTCCAAAGCCCAGGCAAACGCGCCTTCACAAGCCCGCTCAGCCGAGAATACGCTGGCTGGCTCGGGAAGTAAACGCGCAGCCCTTCGACTTCGTCCCACAACCTGGCTAGAAAGCAGTTTCTTACAGCTTCCGTGTTGCAGAGTCCCTGCAGCTTGAGCTCCCCCCGAAGGACGCGTCAAAAAAGGAGGCGTTCTTGAAGCCCCCCTTCTCCAAGCACAAACACACGGAGGCTCTGCAGCTTCCTTCTCAGATGGCCATGCCGTCACACTGGTCGCGCTGGCATTACCGTTGCCAGCTTCCAGCAGCTGCTAGCATGCAAAAGGGCTCGAGAAGTAAAAGGCAGTGCTGTGCTGCACCTTCGCCTTCGCACGCGTAAGCCACGTAAGTGCACTGTGTACTTGTCTCCTCTGCTTGCATCTACCGGGATACTTAATTCTCTGCATCTCGGAGCCTAAAGGTAAGAGCAGCTGTTTCCACAGAAGCTGGCTGGTGCTATAGGTAGCAGCACAAGCAGCTGTCTTTGGAGTTCCTTCTGCTGCTGCTAGCGTGACTTTTCCAGGCAAGCGAGTGGCAGCCACGCTTTCCCTGCAGCCCGTAGGATGCGCACACAAGCCATGTGCACGGCAGCTTCGTTCTTCGCTTTTTGTAACGCGTCGCGCTTTCATTGCCCCGGAGGCGAAGAGTCGTCTGCTTCTCGCCCAGAAAGCTCTGCCGGCAGAGGGGCGCACCAGAGCACTGCTTCTGCCGGAACACGCCTGGCCCATACACACAATCCCTCTCAGCGCTACGTGGCACCACACTCTGCCTCTCCTGTGCTCCGCATCTAAACGGAAAGGCCCTCGGCTACGTCGCGCACAGAGAACTGTGCCAGAACAACGCGCTTCCCGGCGCTGGCCCCTGCGGCTCGGAGAAACTTGGATTTGCACCACATTCCCGGGCAGCCCCCTTTACAAGCTGCACAGCGCCCTCGGATCGCGGTGCTCTTTGCACGGTCCTTGTCAGCTCCAAGTACCCCCCCGCGCACGTTACAGGCTCATAAAGACCAAGGATGCGAGTAGCCGTCTCGCCCAGAAAAATGTACCGGCGCAAAAGCACGATCTTCGTTACCCGTTCTCGTCGGCCAGACGGTTGTGCTCTGTCGAAAGGCTTGGACACCTAAACACTCCCGCGCTGCTTTCCCGGCACATTTCTCTAAGCGGAGAGCTAGACGGGCAGTTCGGACCCCATCGAAACAGAAGGAGAATGATTCTACCTGGAGCTGAGGCAAATCCGTGCACAGCACATGCTGCGTGCCAGCACTGTACACGCTGAGGAGCAGCAAAGCTGAGTGCCACCGCTGGGCTTCAGTTCTCTCCAGACGGCAGAAGGCGAAGATTGAAGCCGCAGAGCACGGGGCTTCTGTGTGCTCGGCACCGTCTTTCCAAAGCCCAGGCAAACGCGCCTTCACAAGCCCGCTCAGCCGAGAATACGCTGGCTGGCTCGGGAAGTAAACGCGCAGCCCTTCGACTTCGTCCCACAACCTGGCTAGAAAGCAGTTTCTTACAGCTTCCGTGTTGCAGAGTCCCTGCAGCTTGAGCTCACCCCGAAGGACGCGTCAAAAAAGGAGGCGTTCTTGAAGCCCCCCTTCTCCAAGCACAAACACACGGAGGCTCTGCAGCTTCCTTCTCAGATGGCCATGCCGTCACACTGGTCGCGCTGGCATTACCGTTGCCAGCTTCCAGCAGCTGCTAGCATGCAAAAGGGCTCGAGAAGTAAAAGGCAGTGCTGTGCTGCACCTTCGCCTTCGCACGCGTAAGCCACGTAAGTGCACTGTGTACTTGTCTCCTCTGCTTGCATCTACCGGGATACTTAATTCTCTGCATCTCGGAGCCTAAAGGTAAGAGCAGCTGTTTCCACAGAAGCTGGCTGGTGCTATAGGTAGCAGCACAAGCAGCTGTCTTTGGAGTTCCTTCTGCTGCTGCTAGCGTGACTTTTCCAGGCAAGCGAGTGGCAGCCACGCTTTCCCTGCAGCCCGTAGGATGCGCACACAAGCCATGTGCACGGCAGCTTCGTTCTTCGCTTTTTGTAACGCGTCGCGCTTTCATTGCCCCGGAGGCGAAGAGTCGTCTGCTTCTCGCCCAGAAAGCTCTGCCGGCAGAGGGGCGCACCAGAGCACTGCTTCTGCCGGAACACGCCTGGCCCATACACACAATCCCTCTCAGCGCTACGTGGCACCACACTCTGCCTCTCCTGTGCTCCGCATCTAAACGGAAAGGCCCTCGGCTACGTCGCGCACAGAGAACTGTGCCAGAACAACGCGCTTCCCGGCGCTGGCCCCTGCGGCTCGGAGAAACTTGGATTTGCACCACATTCCCGGGCAGCCCCCTTTACAAGCTGCACAGCGCCCTCGGATCGCGGTGCTCTTTGCACGGTCCTTGTCAGCTCCAAGTACCCCCCCCGCGCACGTTACAGGCTCATAAAGACCAAGGATGCGAGTAGCCGTCTCGCCCAGAAAAATGTACCGGCGCAAAAGCACGATCTTCGTTACCCGTTCTCGTCGGCCAGACGGTTGTGCTCTGTCGAAAGGCTTGGACACCTAAACACTCCCGCGCTGCTTTCCCGGCACATTTCTCTAAGCGGAGAGCTAGACGGGCAGTTCGGACCCCATCGAAACAGAAGGAGAATGATTCTACCTGGAGCTGAGGCAAATCCGTGCACAGCACATGCTGCGTGCCAGCACTGTACACGCTGAGGAGCAGCAAAGCTGAGTGCCACCGCTGGGCTTCAGTTCTCTCCAGACGGCAGAAGGCGAAGATTGAAGCCGCAGAGCACGGGGCTTCTGTGTGCTCGGCACCGTCTTTCCAAAGCCCAGGCAAACGCGCCTTCACAAGCCCGCTCAGCCGAGAATACGCTGGCTGGCTCGGGAAGTAAACGCGCAGCCCTTCGACTTCGTCCCACAACCTGGCTAGAAAGCAGTTTCTTACAGCTTCCGTGTTGCAGAGTCCCTGCAGCTTGAGCTCACCCCGAAGGACGCGTCAAAAAAGGAGGCGTTCTTGAAGCCCCCCTTCTCCAAGCACAAACACACGGAGGCTCTGCAGCTTCCTTCTCAGATGGCCATGCCGTCACACTGGTCGCGCTGGCATTACCGTTGCCAGCTTCCAGCAGCTGCTAGCATGCAAAAGGGCTCGAGAAGTAAAAGGCAGTGCTGTGCTGCACCTTCGCCTTCGCACGCGTAAGCCACGTAAGTGCACTGTGTACTTGTCTCCTCTGCTTGCATCTACCGGGATACTTAATTCTCTGCATCTCGGAGCCTAAAGGTAAGAGCAGCTGTTTCCACAGAAGCTGGCTGGTGCTATAGGTAGCAGCACAAGCAGCTGTCTTTGGAGTTCCTTCTGCTGCTGCTAGCGTGACTTTTCCAGGCAAGCGAGTGGCAGCCACGCTTTCCCTGCAGCCCGTAGGATGCGCACACAAGCCATGTGCACGGCAGCTTCGTTCTTCGCTTTTTGTAACGCGTCGCGCTTTCATTGCCCCGGAGGCGAAGAGTCGTCTGCTTCTCGCCCAGAAAGCTCTGCCGGCAGAGGGGCGCACCAGAGCACTGCTTCTGCCGGAACACGCCTGGCCCATACACACAATCCCTCTCAGCGCTACGTGGCACCACACTCTGCCTCTCCTGTGCTCCGCATCTAAACGGAAAGGCCCTCGGCTACGTCGCGCACAGAGAACTGTGCCAGAACAACGCGCTTCCCGGCGCTGGCCCCTGCGGCTCGGAGAAACTTGGATTTGCACCACATTCCCGGGCAGCCCCCTTTACAAGCTGCACAGCGCCCTCGGATCGCGGTGCTCTTTGCACGGTCCTTGTCAGCTCCAAGTACCCCCCCCGCGCACGTTACAGGCTCATAAAGACCAAGGATGCGAGTAGCCGTCTCGCCCAGAAAAATGTACCGGCGCAAAAGCACGATCTTCGTTACCCGTTCTCGTCGGCCAGACGGTTGTGCTCTGTCGAAAGGCTTGGACACCTAAACACTCCCGCGCTGCTTTCCCGGCACATTTCTCTAAGCGGAGAGCTAGACGGGCAGTTCGGACCCCATCGAAACAGAAGGAGAATGATTCTACCTGGAGCTGAGGCAAATCCGTGCACAGCACATGCTGCGTGCCAGCACTGTACACGCTGAGGAGCAGCAAAGCTGAGTGCCACCGCTGGGCTTCAGTTCTCTCCAGACGGCAGAAGGCGAAGATTGAAGCCGCAGAGCACGGGGCTTCTGTGTGCTCGGCACCGTCTTTCCAAAGCCCAGGCAAACGCGCCTTCACAAGCCCGCTCAGCCGAGAATACGCTGGCTGGCTCGGGAAGTAAACGCGCAGCCCTTCGACTTCGTCCCACAACCTGGCTAGAAAGCAGTTTCTTACAGCTTCCGTGTTGCAGAGTCCCTGCAGCTTGAGCTCACCCCGAAGGACGCGTCAAAAAAGGAGGCGTTCTTGAAGCCCCCCTTCTCCAAGCACAAACACACGGAGGCTCTGCAGCTTCCTTCTCAGATGGCCATGCCGTCACACTGGTCGCGCTGGCATTACCGTTGCCAGCTTCCAGCAGCTGCTAGCATGCAAAAGGGCTCGAGAAGTAAAAGGCAGTGCTGTGCTGCACCTTCGCCTTCGCACGCGTAAGCCACGTAAGTGCACTGTGTACTTGTCTCCTCTGCTTGCATCTACCGGGATACTTAATTCTCTGCATCTCGGAGCCTAAAGGTAAGAGCAGCTGTTTCCACAGAAGCTGGCTGGTGCTATAGGTAGCAGCACAAGCAGCTGTCTTTGGAGTTCCTTCTGCTGCTGCTAGCGTGACTTTTCCAGGCAAGCGAGTGGCAGCCACGCTTTCCCTGCAGCCCGTAGGATGCGCACACAAGCCATGTGCACGGCAGCTTCGTTCTTCGCTTTTTGTAACGCGTCGCGCTTTCATTGCCCCGGAGGCGAAGAGTCGTCTGCTTCTCGCCCAGAAAGCTCTGCCGGCAGAGGGGCGCACCAGAGCACTGCTTCTGCCGGAACACGCCTGGCCCATACACACAATCCCTCTCAGCGCTACGTGGCACCACACTCTGCCTCTCCTGTGCTCCGCATCTAAACGGAAAGGCCCTCGGCTACGTCGCGCACAGAGAACTGTGCCAGAACAACGCGCTTCCCGGCGCTGGCCCCTGCGGCTCGGAGAAACTTGGATTTGCACCACATTCCCGGGCAGCCCCCTTTACAAGCTGCACAGCGCCCTCGGATCGCGGTGCTCTTTGCACGGTCCTTGTCAGCTCCAAGTACCCCCCCGCGCACGTTACAGGCTCATAAAGACCAAGGATGCGAGTAGCCGTCTCGCCCAGAAAAATGTACCGGCGCAAAAGCACGATCTTCGTTACCCGTTCTCGTCGGCCAGACGGTTGTGCTCTGTCGAAAGGCTTGGACACCTAAACACTCCCGCGCTGCTTTCCCGGCACATTTCTCTAAGCGGAGAGCTAGACGGGCAGTTCGGACCCCATCGAAACAGAAGGAGAATGATTCTACCTGGAGCTGAGGCAAATCCGTGCACAGCACATGCTGCGTGCCAGCACTGTACACGCTGAGGAGCAGCAAAGCTGAGTGCCACCGCTGGGCTTCAGTTCTCTCCAGACGGCAGAAGGCGAAGATTGAAGCCGCAGAGCACGGGGCTTCTGTGTGCTCGGCACCGTCTTTCCAAAGCCCAGGCAAACGCGCCTTCACAAGCCCGCTCAGCCGAGAATACGCTGGCTGGCTCGGGAAGTAAACGCGCAGCCCTTCGACTTCGTCCCACAACCTGGCTAGAAAGCAGTTTCTTACAGCTTCCGTGTTGCAGAGTCCCTGCAGCTTGAGCTCACCCCGAAGGACGCGTCAAAAAAGGAGGCGTTCTTGAAGCCCCCCTTCTCCAAGCACAAACACACGGAGGCTCTGCAGCTTCCTTCTCAGATGGCCATGCCGTCACACTGGTCGCGCTGGCATTACCGTTGCCAGCTTCCAGCAGCTGCTAGCATGCAAAAGGGCTCGAGAAGTAAAAGGCAGTGCTGTGCTGCACCTTCGCCTTCGCACGCGTAAGCCACGTAAGTGCACTGTGTACTTGTCTCCTCTGCTTGCATCTACCGGGATACTTAATTCTCTGCATCTCGGAGCCTAAAGGTAAGAGCAGCTGTTTCCACAGAAGCTGGCTGGTGCTATAGGTAGCAGCACAAGCAGCTGTCTTTGGAGTTCCTTCTGCTGCTGCTAGCGTGACTTTTCCAGGCAAGCGAGTGGCAGCCACGCTTTCCCTGCAGCCCGTAGGATGCGCACACAAGCCATGTGCACGGCAGCTTCGTTCTTCGCTTTTTGTAACGCGTCGCGCTTTCATTGCCCCGGAGGCGAAGAGTCGTCTGCTTCTCGCCCAGAAAGCTCTGCCGGCAGAGGGGCGCACCAGAGCACTGCTTCTGCCGGAACACGCCTGGCCCATACACACAATCCCTCTCAGCGCTACGTGGCACCACACTCTGCCTCTCCTGTGCTCCGCATCTAAACGGAAAGGCCCTCGGCTACGTCGCGCACAGAGAACTGTGCCAGAACAACGCGCTTCCCGGCGCTGGCCCCTGCGGCTCGGAGAAACTTGGATTTGCACCACATTCCCGGGCAGCCCCCTTTACAAGCTGCACAGCGCCCTCGGATCGCGGTGCTCTTTGCACGGTCCTTGTCAGCTCCAAGTACCCCCCCCGCGCACGTTACAGGCTCATAAAGACCAAGGATGCGAGTAGCCGTCTCGCCCAGAAAAATGTACCGGCGCAAAAGCACGATCTTCGTTACCCGTTCTCGTCGGCCAGACGGTTGTGCTCTGTCGAAAGGCTTGGACACCTAAACACTCCCGCGCTGCTTTCCCGGCACATTTCTCTAAGCGGAGAGCTAGACGGGCAGTTCGGACCCCATCGAAACAGAAGGAGAATGATTCTACCTGGAGCTGAGGCAAATCCGTGCACAGCACATGCTGCGTGCCAGCACTGTACACGCTGAGGAGCAGCAAAGCTGAGTGCCACCGCTGGGCTTCAGTTCTCTCCAGACGGCAGAAGGCGAAGATTGAAGCCGCAGAGCACGGGGCTTCTGTGTGCTCGGCACCGTCTTTCCAAAGCCCAGGCAAACGCGCCTTCACAAGCCCGCTCAGCCGAGAATACGCTGGCTGGCTCGGGAAGTAAACGCGCAGCCCTTCGACTTCGTCCCACAACCTGGCTAGAAAGCAGTTTCTTACAGCTTCCGTGTTGCAGAGTCCCTGCAGCTTGAGCTCACCCCGAAGGACGCGTCAAAAAAGGAGGCGTTCTTGAAGCCCCCCTTCTCCAAGCACAAACACACGGAGGCTCTGCAGCTTCCTTCTCAGATGGCCATGCCGTCACACTGGTCGCGCTGGCATTACCGTTGCCAGCTTCCAGCAGCTGCTAGCATGCAAAAGGGCTCGAGAAGTAAAAGGCAGTGCTGTGCTGCACCTTCGCCTTCGCACGCGTAAGCCACGTAAGTGCACTGTGTACTTGTCTCCTCTGCTTGCATCTACCGGGATACTTAATTCTCTGCATCTCGGAGCCTAAAGGTAAGAGCAGCTGTTTCCACAGAAGCTGGCTGGTGCTATAGGTAGCAGCACAAGCAGCTGTCTTTGGAGTTCCTTCTGCTGCTGCTAGCGTGACTTTTCCAGGCAAGCGAGTGGCAGCCACGCTTTCCCTGCAGCCCGTAGGATGCGCACACAAGCCATGTGCACGGCAGCTTCGTTCTTCGCTTTTTGTAACGCGTCGCGCTTTCATTGCCCCGGAGGCGAAGAGTCGTCTGCTTCTCGCCCAGAAAGCTCTGCCGGCAGAGGGGCGCACCAGAGAACTGCTTCTGCCGGAACACGCCTGGCCCATACACACAATCCCTCTCAGCGCTACGTGGCACCACACTCTGCCTCTCCTGTGCTCCGCATCTAAACGGAAAGGCCCTCGGCTACGTCGCGCACAGAGAACTGTGCCAGAACAACGCGCTTCCCGGCGCTGGCCCCTGCGGCTCGGAGAAACTTGGATTTGCACCACATTCCCGGGCAGCCCCCTTTACAAGCTGCACAGCGCCCTCGGATCGCGGTGCTCTTTGCACGGTCCTTGTCAGCTCCAAGTACCCCCCCCGCGCACGTTACAGGCTCATAAAGACCAAGGATGCGAGTAGCCGTCTCGCCCAGAAAAATGTACCGGCGCAAAAGCACGATCTTCGTTACCCGTTCTCGTCGGCCAGACGGTTGTGCTCTGTCGAAAGGCTTGGACACCTAAACACTCCCGCGCTGCTTTCCCGGCACATTTCTCTAAGCGGAGAGCTAGACGGGCAGTTCGGACCCCATCGAAACAGAAGGAGAATGATTCTACCTGGAGCTGAGGCAAATCCGTGCACAGCACATGCTGCGTGCCAGCACTGTACACGCTGAGGAGCAGCAAAGCTGAGTGCCACCGCTGGGCTTCAGTTCTCTCCAGACGGCAGAAGGCGAAGATTGAAGCCGCAGAGCACGGGGCTTCTGTGTGCTCGGCACCGTCTTTCCAAAGCCCAGGCAAACGCGCCTTCACAAGCCCGCTCAGCCGAGAATACGCTGGCTGGCTCGGGAAGTAAACGCGCAGCCCTTCGACTTCGTCCCACAACCTGGCTAGAAAGCAGTTTCTTACAGCTTCCGTGTTGCAGAGTCCCTGCAGCTTGAGCTCACCCCGAAGGACGCGTCAAAAAAGGAGGCGTTCTTGAAGCCCCCCTTCTCCAAGCACAAACACACGGAGGCTCTGCAGCTTCCTTCTCAGATGGCCATGCCGTCACACTGGTCGCGCTGGCATTACCGTTGCCAGCTTCCAGCAGCTGCTAGCATGCAAAAGGGCTCGAGAAGTAAAAGGCAGTGCTGTGCTGCACCTTCGCCTTCGCACGCGTAAGCCACGTAAGTGCACTGTGTACTTGTCTCCTCTGCTTGCATCTACCGGGATACTTAATTCTCTGCATCTCGGAGCCTAAAGGTAAGAGCAGCTGTTTCCACAGAAGCTGGCTGGTGCTATAGGTAGCAGCACAAGCAGCTGTCTTTGGAGTTCCTTCTGCTGCTGCTAGCGTGACTTTTCCAGGCAAGCGAGTGGCAGCCACGCTTTCCCTGCAGCCCGTAGGATGCGCACACAAGCCATGTGCACGGCAGCTTCGTTCTTCGCTTTTTGTAACGCGTCGCGCTTTCATTGCCCCGGAGGCGAAGAGTCGTCTGCTTCTCGCACAGAAAGCTCTGCCGGCAGAGGGGCGCACCAGAGAACTGCTTCTGCCGGAACACGCCTGGCCCATACACACAATCCCTCTCAGCGCTACGTGGCACCACACTCTGCCTCTCCTGTGCTCCGCATCTAAACGGAAAGGCCCTCGGCTACGTCGCGCACAGAGAACTGTGCCAGAACAACGCGCTTCCCGGCGCTGGCCCCTGCGGCTCGGAGAAACTTGGATTTGCACCACATTCCCGGGCAGCCCCCTTTACAAGCTGCACAGCGCCCTCGGATCGCGGTGCTCTTTGCACGGTCCTTGTCAGCTCCAAGTACCCCCCCCGCGCACGTTACAGGCTCATAAAGACCAAGGATGCGAGTAGCCGTCTCGCCCAGAAAAATGTACCGGCGCAAAAGCACGATCTTCGTTACCCGTTCTCGTCGGCCAGACGGTTGTGCTCTGTCGAAAGGCTTGGACACCTAAACACTCCCGCGCTGCTTTCCCGGCACATTTCTCTAAGCGGAGAGCTAGACGGGCAGTTCGGACCCCATCGAAACAGAAGGAGAATGATTCTACCTGGAGCTGAGGCAAATCCGTGCACAGCACATGCTGCGTGCCAGCACTGTACACGCTGAGGAGCAGCAAAGCTGAGTGCCACCGCTGGGCTTCAGTTCTCTCCAGACGGCAGAAGGCGAAGATTGAAGCCGCAGAGCACGGGGCTTCTGTGTGCTCGGCACCGTCTTTCCAAAGCCCAGGCAAACGCGCCTTCACAAGCCCGCTCAGCCGAGAATACGCTGGCTGGCTCGGGAAGTAAACGCGCAGCCCTTCGACTTCGTCCCACAACCTGGCTAGAAAGCAGTTTCTTACAGCTTCCGTGTTGCAGAGTCCCTGCAGCTTGAGCTCACCCCGAAGGACGCGTCAAAAAAGGAGGCGTTCTTGAAGCCCCCCTTCTCCAAGCACAAACACACGGAGGCTCTGCAGCTTCCTTCTCAGATGGCCATGCCGTCACACTGGTCGCGCTGGCA
The DNA here is from genome assembly GCF_041296385.1 of Aphelocoma coerulescens. NCBI lineage: Eukaryota > Metazoa > Chordata > Aves > Passeriformes > Corvidae > Aphelocoma > Aphelocoma coerulescens. Next base: position 48,271 of record NW_027183621.1, read on the forward strand.
TTACCGTTGCCAGCTTCCAGCAGCTGCTAGCATGCAAAAGGGCTCGAGAAGTAAAAGGCAGTGCTGTGCTGCACCTTCGCCTTCGCACGCGTAAGCCACGTAAGTGCACTGTGTACTTGTCTCCTCTGCTTGCATCTACCGGGATACTTAATTCTCTGCATCTCGGAGCCTAAAGGTAAGAGCAGCTGTTTCCACAGAAGCTGGCTGGTGCTATAGGTAGCAGCACAAGCAGCTGTCTTTGGAGTTCCTTCTGCTGCTGCTAGCGTGACTTTTCCAGGCAAGCGAGTGGCAGCCACGCTTTCCCTGCAGCCCGTAGGATGCGCACACAAGCCATGTGCACGGCAGCTTCGTTCTTCGCTTTTTGTAACGCGTCGCGCTTTCATTGCCCCGGAGGCGAAGAGTCGTCTGCTTCTCGCCCAGAAAGCTCTGCCGGCAGAGGAGCGCACCAGAGCACTGCTTCTGCCGGAACACGCCTGGCCCATACACACAATCCCTCTCAGCGCTACGTGGCACCACACTCTGCCTCTCCTGTGCTCCGCATCTAAACGGAAAGGCCCTCGGCTACGTCGCGCACAGAGAACTGTGCCAGAACAACGCGCTTCCCGGCGCTGGCCCCTGCGGCTCGGAGAAACTTGGATTTGCACCACATTCCCGGGCAGCCCCCTTTACAAGCTGCACAGCGCCCTCGGATCGCGGTGCTCTTTGCACGGTCCTTGTCAGCTCCAAGTACCCCCCCCGCGCACGTTACAGGCTCATAAAGACCAAGGATGCGAGTAGCCGTCTCGCCCAGAAAAATGTACCGGCGCAAAAGCACGATCTTCGTTACCCGTTCTCGTCGGCCAGACGGTTGTGCTCTGTCGAAAGGCTTGGACACCTAAACACTCCCGCGCTGCTTTCCCGGCACATTTCTCTAAGCGGAGAGCTAGACGGGCAGTTCGGACCCCATCGAAACAGAAGGAGAATGATTCTACCTGGAGCTGAGGCAAATCCGTGCACAGCACATGCTGCGTGCCAGCACTGTACACGCTGAGGAGCAGCAAAGCTGAGTGCCACCGCTGGGCTTCAGTTCTCTCCAGACGGCAGAAGGCGAAGATTGAAGCCGCAGAGCACGGGGCTTCTGTGTGCTCGGCACCGTCTTTCCAAAGCCCAGGCAAACGCGCCTTCACAAGCCCGCTCAGCCGAGAATACGCTGGCTGGCTCGGGAAGTAAACGCGCAGCCCTTCGACTTCGTCCCACAACCTGGCTAGAAAGCAGTTTCTTACAGCTTCCGTGTTGCAGAGTCCCTGCAGCTTGAGCTCCCCCCGAAGGACGCGTCAAAAAAGGAGGCGTTCTTGAAGCCCCCCTTCTCCAAGCACAAACACACTGAGGCTCTGCAGCTTCCTTCTCAGATGGCCATGCCGTCACACTGGTCGCGCTGGCATTACCGTTGCCAGCTTCCAGCAGCTGCTAGCATGCAAAAGGGCTCGAGAAGTAAAAGGCAGTGCTGTGCTGCACCTTCGCCTTCGCACGCGTAAGCCACGTAAGTGCACTGTGTACTTGTCTCCTCTGCTTGCATCTACCGGGATACTTAATTCTCTGCATCTCGGAGCCTAAAGGTAAGAGCAGCTGTTTCCACAGAAGCTGGCTGGTGCTATAGGTAGCAGCACAAGCAGCTGTCTTTGGAGTTCCTTCTGCTGCTGCTAGCGTGACTTTTCCAGGCAAGCGAGTGGCAGCCACGCTTTCCCTGCAGCCCGTAGGATGCGCACACAAGCCATGTGCACGGCAGCTTCGTTCTTCGCTTTTTGTAACGCGTCGCGCTTTCATTGCCCCGGAGGCGAAGAGTCGTCTGCTTCTCGCACAGAAAGCTCTGCCGGCAGAGGAGCGCACCAGAGCACTGCTTCTGCCGGAACACGCCTGGCCCATACACACAATCCCTCTCAGCGCTACGTGGCACCACACTCTGCCTCTCCTGTGCTCCGCATCTAAACGGAAAGGCCCTCGGCTACGTCGCGCACAGAGAACTGTGCCAGAACAACGCGCTTCCCGGCGCTGGCCCCTGCGGCTCGGAGAAACTTGGATTTGCACCACATTCCCGGGCAGCCCCCTTTACAAGCTGCACAGCGCCCTCGGATCGCGGTGCTCTTTGCACGGTCCTTGTCAGCTCCAAGTACCCCCCCCGCGCACGTTACAGGCTCATAAAGACCAAGGATGCGAGTAGCCGTCTCGCCCAGAAAAATGTACCGGCGCAAAAGCACGATCTTCGTTACCCGTTCTCGTCGGCCAGACGGTTGTGCTCTGTCGAAAGGCTTGGACACCTAAACACTCCCGCGCTGCTTTCCCGGCACATTTCTCTAAGCGGAGAGCTAGACGGGCAGTTAGGACCCCATCGAAACAGAAGGAGAATGATTCTACCTGGAGCTGAGGCAAATCCGTGCACAGCACATGCTGCGTGCCAGCACTGTACACGCTGAGGAGCAGCAAAGCTGAGTGCCACCGCTGGGCTTCAGTTCTCTCCAGACGGCAGAAGGCGAAGATTGAAGCCGCAGAGCACGGGGCTTCTGTGTGCTCGGCACCGTCTTTCCAAAGCCCAGGCAAACGCGCCTTCACAAGCCCGCTCAGCCGAGAATACGCTGGCTGGCTCGGGAAGTAAACGCGCAGCCCTTCGACTTCGTCCCACAACCTGGCTAGAAAGCAGTTTCTTACAGCTTCCGTGTTGCAGAGTCCCTGCAGCTTGAGCTCACCCCGAAGGACGCGTCAAAAAAGGAGGCGTTCTTGAAGCCCCCCTTCTCCAAGCACAAACACACTGAGGCTCTGCAGCTTCCTTCTCAGATGGCCATGCCGTCACACTGGTCGCGCTGGCATTACCGTTGCCAGCTTCCAGCAGCTGCTAGCATGCAAAAGGGCTCGAGAAGTAAAAGGCAGTGCTGTGCTGCACCTTCGCCTTCGCACGCGTAAACCACGTAAGTGCACTGTGTACTTGTCTCCTCTGCTTGCATCTACCGGGATACTTAATTCTCTGCATCTCGGAGCCTAAAGGTAAGAGCAGCTGTTTCCACAGAAGCTGGCTGGTGCTATAGGTAGCAGCACAAGCAGCTGTCTTTGGAGTTCCTTCTGCTGCTGCTTAGCGTGACTTTTCCAGGCAAGCGAGTGGCAGCCACGCTTTCCCTGCAGCCCGTAGGATGCGCACACAAGCCATGTGCACGGCAGCTTCGTTCTTCGCTTTTTGTAACGCGTCGCGCTTTCATTGCCCCGGAGGCGAAGAGTCGTCTGCTTCTCGCCCAGAAAGCTCTGCCGGCAGAGGAGCGCACCAGAGCACTGCTTCTGCCGGAACACGCCTGGCCCATACACACAATCCCTCTCAGCGCTACGTGGCACCACACTCTGCCTCTCCTGTGCTCCGCATCTAAACGGAAAGGCCCTCGGCTACGTCGCGCACAGAGAACTGTGCCAGAACAACGCGCTTCCCGGCGCTGGCCCCTGCGGCTCGGAGAAACTTGGATTTGCACCACATTCCCGGGCAGCCCCCTTTACAAGCTGCACAGCGCCCTCGGATCGCGGTGCTCTTTGCACGGTCCTTGTCAGCTCCAAGTACCCCCCCCGCGCACGTTACAGGCTCATAAAGACCAAGGATGCGAGTAGCCGTCTCGCCCAGAAAAATGTACCGGCGCAAAAGCACGATCTTCGTTACCCGTTCTCGTCGGCCAGACGGTTGTGCTCTGTCGAAAGGCTTGGACACCTAAACACTCCCGCGCTGCTTTCCCGGCACATTTCTCTAAGCGGAGAGCTAGACGGGCAGTTCGGACCCCATCGAAACAGAAGGAGAATGATTCTACCTGGAGCTGAGGCAAATCCGTGCACAGCACATGCTGCGTGCCAGCACTGTACACGCTGAGGAGCAGCAAAGCTGAGTGCCACCGCTGGGCTTCAGTTCTCTCCAGACGGCAGAAGGCGAAGATTGAAGCCGCAGAGCACGGGGCTTCTGTGTGCTCGGCACCGTCTTTCCAAAGCCCAGGCAAACGCGCCTTCACAAGCCCGCTCAGCCGAGAATACGCTGGCTGGCTCGGGAAGTAAACGCGCAGCCCTTCGACTTCGTCCCACAACCTGGCTAGAAAGCAGTTTCTTACAGCTTCCGTGTTGCAGAGTCCCTGCAGCTTGAGCTCCCCCCGAAGGACGCGTCAAAAAAGGAGGCGTTCTTGAAGCCCCCCTTCTCCAAGCACAAACACACTGAGGCTCTGCAGCTTCCTTCTCAGATGGCCATGCCGTCACACTGGTCGCGCTGGCATTACCGTTGCCAGCTTCCAGCAGCTGCTAGCATGCAAAAGGGCTCGAGAAGTAAAAGGCAGTGCTGTGCTGCACCTTCGCCTTCGCACGCGTAAGCCACGTAAGTGCACTGTGTACTTGTCTCCTCTGCTTGCATCTACCGGGATACTTAATTCTCTGCATCTCGGAGCCTAAAGGTAAGAGCAGCTGTTTCCACAGAAGCTGGCTGGTGCTATAGGTAGCAGCACAAGCAGCTGTCTTTGGAGTTCCTTCTGCTGCTGCTAGCGTGACTTTTCCAGGCAAGCGAGTGGCAGCCACGCTTTCCCTGCAGCCCGTAGGATGCGCACACAAGCCATGTGCACGGCAGCTTCGTTCTTCGCTTTTTGTAACGCGTCGCGCTTTCATTGCCCCGGAGGCGAAGAGTCGTCTGCTTCTCGCACAGAAAGCTCTGCCGGCAGAGGAGCGCACCAGAGCACTGCTTCTGCCGGAACACGCCTGGCCCATACACACAATCCCTCTCAGCGCTACGTGGCACCACACTCTGCCTCTCCTGTGCTCCGCATCTAAACGGAAAGGCCCTCGGCTACGTCGCGCACAGAGAACTGTGCCAGAACAACGCGCTTCCCGGCGCTGGCCCCTGCGGCTCGGAGAAACTTGGATTTGCACCACATTCCCGGGCAGCCCCCTTTACAAGCTGCACAGCGCCCTCGGATCGCGGTGCTCTTTGCACGGTCCTTGTCAGCTCCAAGTACCCCCCCCGCGCACGTTACAGGCTCATAAAGACCAAGGATGCGAGTAGCCGTCTCGCCCAGAAAAATGTACCGGCGCAAAAGCACGATCTTCGTTACCCGTTCTCGTCGGCCAGACGGTTGTGCTCTGTCGAAAGGCTTGGACACCTAAACACTCCCGCGCTGCTTTCCCGGCACATTTCTCTAAGCGGAGAGCTAGACGGGCAGTTCGGACCCCATCGAAACAGAAGGAGAATGATTCTACCTGGAGCTGAGGCAAATCCGTGCACAGCACATGCTGCGTGCCAGCACTGTACACGCTGAGGAGCAGCAAAGCTGAGTGCCACCGCTGGGCTTCAGTTCTCTCCAGACGGCAGAAGGCGAAGATTGAAGCCGCAGAGCACGGGGCTTCTGTGTGCTCGGCACCGTCTTTCCAAAGCCCAGGCAAACGCGCCTTCACAAGCCCGCTCAGCCGAGAATACGCTGGCTGGCTCGGGAAGTAAACGCGCAGCCCTTCGACTTCGTCCCACAACCTGGCTAGAAAGCAGTTTCTTACAGCTTCCGTGTTGCAGAGTCCCTGCAGCTTGAGCTCACCCCGAAGGACGCGTCAAAAAAGGAGGCGTTCTTGAAGCCCCCCTTCTCCAAGCACAAACACACTGAGGCTCTGCAGCTTCCTTCTCAGATGGCCATGCCGTCACACTGGTCGCGCTGGCATTACCGTTGCCAGCTTCCAGCAGCTGCTAGCATGCAAAAGGGCTCGAGAAGTAAAAGGCAGTGCTGTGCTGCACCTTCGCCTTCGCACGCGTAAGCCACGTAAGTGCACTGTGTACTTGTCTCCTCTGCTTGCATCTACCGGGATACTTAATTCTCTGCATCTCGGAGCCTAAAGGTAAGAGCAGCTGTTTCCACAGAAGCTGGCTGGTGCTATAGGTAGCAGCACAAGCAGCTGTCTTTGGAGTTCCTTCTGCTGCTGCTAGCGTGACTTTTCCAGGCAAGCGAGTGGCAGCCACGCTTTCCCTGCAGCCCGTAGGATGCGCACACAAGCCATGTGCACGGCAGCTTCGTTCTTCGCTTTTTGTAACGCGTCGCGCTTTCATTGCCCCGGAGGCGAAGAGTCGTCTGCTTCTCGCACAGAAAGCTCTGCCGGCAGAGGAGCGCACCAGAGCACTGCTTCTGCCGGAACACGCCTGGCCCATACACACAATCCCTCTCAGCGCTACGTGGCACCACACTCTGCCTCTCCTGTGCTCCGCATCTAAACGGAAAGGCCCTCGGCTACGTCGCGCACAGAGAACTGTGCCAGAACAACGCGCTTCCCGGCGCTGGCCCCTGCGGCTCGGAGAAACTTGGATTTGCACCACATTCCCGGGCAGCCCCCTTTACAAGCTGCACAGCGCCCTCGGATCGCGGTGCTCTTTGCACGGTCCTTGTCAGCTCCAAGTACCCCCCCCCGCGCACGTTACAGGCTCATAAAGACCAAGGATGCGAGTAGCCGTCTCGCCCAGAAAAATGTACCGGCGCAAAAGCACGATCTTCGTTACCCGTTCTCGTCGGCCAGACGGTTGTGCTCTGTCGAAAGGCTTGGACACCTAAACACTCCCGCGCTGCTTTCCCGGCACATTTCTCTAAGCGGAGAGCTAGACGGGCAGTTCGGACCCCATCGAAACAGAAGGAGAATGATTCTACCTGGAGCTGAGGCAAATCCGTGCACAGCACATGCTGCGTGCCAGCACTGTACACGCTGAGGAGCAGCAAAGCTGAGTGCCACCGCTGGGCTTCAGTTCTCTCCAGACGGCAGAAGGCGAAGATTGAAGCCGCAGAGCACGGGGCTTCTGTGTGCTCGGCACCGTCTTTCCAAAGCCCAGGCAAACGCGCCTTCACAAGCCCGCTCAGCCGAGAATACGCTGGCTGGCTCGGGAAGTAAACGCGCAGCCCTTCGACTTCGTCCCACAACCTGGCTAGAAAGCAGTTTCTTACAGCTTCCGTGTTGCAGAGTCCCTGCAGCTTGAGCTCACCCCGAAGGACGCGTCAAAAAAGGAGGCGTTCTTGAAGCCCCCCTTCTCCAAGCACAAACACACTGAGGCTCTGCAGCTTCCTTCTCAGATGGCCATGCCGTCACACTGGTCGCGCTGGCATTACCGTTGCCAGCTTCCAGCAGCTGCTAGCATGCAAAAGGGCTCGAGAAGTAAAAGGCAGTGCTGTGCTGCACCTTCGCCTTCGCACGCGTAAGCCACGTAAGTGCACTGTGTACTTGTCTCCTCTGCTTGCATCTACCGGGATACTTAATTCTCTGCATCTCGGAGCCTAAAGGTAAGAGCAGCTGTTTCCACAGAAGCTGGCTGGTGCTATAGGTAGCAGCACAAGCAGCTGTCTTTGGAGTTCCTTCTGCTGCTGCTAGCGTGACTTTTCCAGGCAAGCGAGTGGCAGCCACGCTTTCCCTGCAGCCCGTAGGATGCGCACACAAGCCATGTGCACGGCAGCTTCGTTCTTCGCTTTTTGTAACGCGTCGCGCTTTCATTGCCCCGGAGGCGAAGAGTCGTCTGCTTCTCGCACAGAAAGCTCTGCCGGCAGAGGAGCGCACCAGAGCACTGCTTCTGCCGGAACACGCCTGGCCCATACACACAATCCCTCTCAGCGCTACGTGGCACCACACTCTGCCTCTCCTGTGCTCCGCATCTAAACGGAAAGGCCCTCGGCTACGTCGCGCACAGAGAACTGTGCCAGAACAACGCGCTTCCCGGCGCTGGCCCCTGCGGCTCGGAGAAACTTGGATTTGCACCACATTCCCGGGCAGCCCCCTTTACAAGCTGCACAGCGCCCTCGGATCGCGGTGCTCTTTGCACGGTCCTTGTCAGCTCCAAGTACCCCCCCCGCGCACGTTACAGGCTCATAAAGACCAAGGATGCGAGTAGCCGTCTCGCCCAGAAAAATGTACCGGCGCAAAAGCACGATCTTCGTTACCCGTTCTCGTCGGCCAGACGGTTGTGCTCTGTCGAAAGGCTTGGACACCTAAACACTCCCGCGCTGCTTTCCCGGCACATTTCTCTAAGCGGAGAGCTAGACGGGCAGTTCGGACCCCATCGAAACAGAAGGAGAATGATTCTACCTGGAGCTGAGGCAAATCCGTGCACAGCACATGCTGCGTGCCAGCACTGTACACGCTGAGGAGCAGCAAAGCTGAGTGCCACCGCTGGGCTTCAGTTCTCTCCAGACGGCAGAAGGCGAAGATTGAAGCCGCAGAGCACGGGGCTTCTGTGTGCTCGGCACCGTCTTTCCAAAGCCCAGGCAAACGCGCCTTCACAAGCCCGCTCAGCCGAGAATACGCTGGCTGGCTCGGGAAGTAAACGCGCAGCCCTTCGACTTCGTCCCACAACCTGGCTAGAAAGCAGTTTCTTACAGCTTCCGTGTTGCAGAGTCCCTGCAGCTTGAGCTCACCCCGAAGGACGCGTCAAAAAAGGAGGCGTTCTTGAAGCCCCCCTTCTCCAAGCACAAACACACTGAGGCTCTGCAGCTTCCTTCTCAGATGGCCATGCCGTCACACTGGTCGCGCTGGCATTACCGTTGCCAGCTTCCAGCAGCTGCTAGCATGCAAAAGGGCTCGAGAAGTAAAAGGCAGTGCTGTGCTGCACCTTCGCCTTCGCACGCGTAAGCCACGTAAGTGCACTGTGTACTTGTCTCCTCTGCTTGCATCTACCGGGATACTTAATTCTCTGCATCTCGGAGCCTAAAGGTAAGAGCAGCTGTTTCCACAGAAGCTGGCTGGTGCTATAGGTAGCAGCACAAGCAGCTGTCTTTGGAGTTCCTTCTGCTGCTGCTAGCGTGACTTTTCCAGGCAAGCGAGTGGCAGCCACGCTTTCCCTGCAGCCCGTAGGATGCGCACACAAGCCATGTGCACGGCAGCTTCGTTCTTCGCTTTTTGTAACGCGTCGCGCTTTCATTGCCCCGGAGGCGAAGAGTCGTCTGCTTCTCGCACAGAAAGCTCTGCCGGCAGAGGAGCGCACCAGAGCACTGCTTCTGCCGGAACACGCCTGGCCCATACACACAATCCCTCTCAGCGCTACGTGGCACCACACTCTGCCTCTCCTGTGCTCCGCATCTAAACGGAAAGGCCCTCGGCTACGTCGCGCACAGAGAACTGTGCCAGAACAACGCGCTTCCCGGCGCTGGCCCCTGCGGCTCGGAGAAACTTGGATTTGCACCACATTCCCGGGCAGCCCCCTTTACAAGCTGCACAGCGCCCTCGGATCGCGGTGCTCTTTGCACGGTCCTTGTCAGCTCCAAGTACCCCCCCCCGCGCACGTTACAGGCTCATAAAGACCAAGGATGCGAGTAGCCGTCTCGCCCAGAAAAATGTACCGGCGCAAAAGCACGATCTTCGTTACCCGTTCTCGTCGGCCAGACGGTTGTGCTCTGTCGAAAGGCTTGGACACCTAAACACTCCCGCGCTGCTTTCCCGGCACATTTCTCTAAGCGGAGAGCTAGACGGGCAGTTCGGACCCCATCGAAACAGAAGGAGAATGATTCTACCTGGAGCTGAGGCAAATCCGTGCACAGCACATGCTGCGTGCCAGCACTGTACACGCTGAGGAGCAGCAAAGCTGAGTGCCACCGCTGGGCTTCAGTTCTCTCCAGACGGCAGAAGGCGAAGATTGAAGCCGCAGAGCACGGGGCTTCTGTGTGCTCGGCACCGTCTTTCCAAAGCCCAGGCAAACGCGCCTTCACAAGCCCGCTCAGCCGAGAATACGCTGGCTGGCTCGGGAAGTAAACGCGCAGCCCTTCGACTTCGTCCCACAACCTGGCTAGAAAGCAGTTTCTTACAGCTTCCGTGTTGCAGAGTCCCTGCAGCTTGAGCTCACCCCGAAGGACGCGTCAAAAAAGGAGGCGTTCTTGAAGCCCCCCTTCTCCAAGCACAAACACACTGAGGCTCTGCAGCTTCCTTCTCAGATGGCCATGCCGTCACACTGGTCGCGCTGGCATTACCGTTGCCAGCTTCCAGCAGCTGCTAGCATGCAAAAGGGCTCGAGAAGTAAAAGGCAGTGCTGTGCTGCACCTTCGCCTTCGCACGCGTAAGCCACGTAAGTGCACTGTGTACTTGTCTCCTCTGCTTGCATCTACCGGGATACTTAATTCTCTGCATCTCGGAGCCTAAAGGTAAGAGCAGCTGTTTCCACAGAAGCTGGCTGGTGCTATAGGTAGCAGCACAAGCAGCTGTCTTTGGAGTTCCTTCTGCTGCTGCTAGCGTGACTTTTCCAGGCAAGCGAGTGGCAGCCACGCTTTCCCTGCAGCCCGTAGGATGCGCACACAAGCCATGTGCACGGCAGCTTCGTTCTTCGCTTTTTGTAACGCGTCGCGCTTTCATTGCCCCGGAGGCGAAGAGTCGTCTGCTTCTCGCACAGAAAGCTCTGCCGGCAGAGGAGCGCACCAGAGCACTGCTTCTGCCGGAACACGCCTGGCCCATACACACAATCCCTCTCAGCGCTACGTGGCACCACACTCTGCCTCTCCTGTGCTCCGCATCTAAACGGAAAGGCCCTCGGCTACGTCGCGCACAGAGAACTGTGCCAGAACAACGCGCTTCCCGGCGCTGGCCCCTGCGGCTCGGAGAAACTTGGATTTGCACCACATTCCCGGGCAGCCCCCTTTACAAGCTGCACAGCGCCCTCGGATCGCGGTGCTCTTTGCACGGTCCTTGTCAGCTCCAAGTACCCCCCCCCCGCGCACGTTACAGGCTCATAAAGACCAAGGATGCGAGTAGCCGTCTCGCCCAGAAAAATGTACCGGCGCAAAAGCACGATCTTCGTTACCCGTTCTCGTCGGCCAGACGGTTGTGCTCTGTCGAAAGGCTTGGACACCTAAACACTCCCGCGCTGCTTTCCCGGCACATTTCTCTAAGCGGAGAGCTAGACGGGCAGTTCGGACCCCATCGAAACAGAAGGAGAATGATTCTACCTGGAGCTGAGGCAAATCCGTGCACAGCACATGCTGCGTGCCAGCACTGTACACGCTGAGGAGCAGCAAAGCTGAGTGCCACCGCTGGGCTTCAGTTCTCTCCAGACGGCAGAAGGCGAAGATTGAAGCCGCAGAGCACGGGGCTTCTGTGTGCTCGGCACCGTCTTTCCAAAGCCCAGGCAAACGCGCCTTCACAAGCCCGCTCAGCCGAGAATACGCTGGCTGGCTCGGGAAGTAAACGCGCAGCCCTTCGACTTCGTCCCACAACCTGGCTAGAAAGCAGTTTCTTACAGCTTCCGTGTTGCAGAGTCCCTGCAGCTTGAGCTCACCCCGAAGGACGCGTCAAAAAAGGAGGCGTTCTTGAAGCCCCCCTTCTCCAAGCACAAACACACGGAGGCTCTGCAGCTTCCTTCTCAGATGGCCATGCCGTCACACTGGTCGCGCTGGCATTACCGTTGCCAGCTTCCAGCAGCTGCTAGCATGCAAAAGGGCTCGAGAAGTAAAAGGCAGTGCTGTGCTGCACCTTCGCCTTCGCACGCGTAAGCCACGTAAGTGCACTGTGTACTTGTCTCCTCTGCTTGCATCTACCGGGATACTTAATTCTCTGCATCTCGGAGCCTAAAGGTAAGAGCAGCTGTTTCCACAGAAGCTGGCTGGTGCTATAGGTAGCAGCACAAGCAGCTGTCTTTGGAGTTCCTTCTGCTGCTGCTAGCGTGACTTTTCCAGGCAAGCGAGTGGCAGCCACGCTTTCCCTGCAGCCCGTAGGATGCGCACACAAGCCATGTGCACGGCAGCTTCGTTCTTCGCTTTTTGTAACGCGTCGCGCTTTCATTGCCCCGGAGGCGAAGAGTCGTCTGCTTCTCGCCCAGAAAGCTCTGCCGGCAGAGGGGCGCACCAGAGCACTGCTTCTGCCGGAACACGCCTGGCCCATACACACAATCCCTCTCAGCGCTACGTGGCACCACACTCTGCCTCTCCTGTGCTCCGCATCTAAACGGAAAGGCCCTCGGCTACGTCGCGCACAGAGAACTGTGCCAGAACAACGCGCTTCCCGGCACTGGCCCCTGCGGCTCGGAGAAACTTGGATTTGCACCACATTCCCGGGCAGCCCCCTTTACAAGCTGCACAGCGCCCTCGGATCGCGGTGCTCTTTGCACGGTCCTTGTCAGCTCCAAGTACCCCCCCCGCGCACGTTACAGGCTCATAAAGACCAAGGATGCGAGTAGCCGTCTCGCCCAGAAAAATGTACCGGCGCAAAAGCACGATCTTCGTTACCCGTTCTCGTCGGCCAGACGGTTGTGCTCTGTCGAAAGGCTTGGACACCTAAACACTCCCGCGCTGCTTTCCCGGCACATTTCTCTAAGCGGAGAGCTAGACGGGCAGTTCGGACCCCATCGAAACAGAAGGAGAATGATTCTACCTGGAGCTGAGGCAAATCCGTGCACAGCACATGCTGCGTGCCAGCACTGTACACGCTGAGGAGCAGCAAAGCTGAGTGCCACCGCTGGGCTTCAGTTCTCTCCAGACGGCAGAAGGCGAAGATTGAAGCCGCAGAGCACGGGGCTTCTGTGTGCTCGGCACCGTCTTTCCAAAGCCCAGGCAAACGCGCCTTCACAAGCCCGCTCAGCCGAGAATACGCTGGCTGGCTCGGGAAGTAAACGCGCAGCCCTTCGACTTCGTCCCACAACCTGGCTAGAAAGCAGTTTCTTACAGCTTCCGTGTTGCAGAGTCCCTGCAGCTTGAGCTCACCCCGAAGGACGCGTCAAAAAAGGAGGCGTTCTTGAAGCCCCCCTTCTCCAAGCACAAACACACTGAGGCTCTGCAGCTTCCTTCTCAGATGGCCATGCCGTCACACTGGTCGCGCTGGCATTACCGTTGCCAGCTTCCAGCAGCTGCTAGCATGCAAAAGGGCTCGAGAAGTAAAAGGCAGTGCTGTGCTGCACCTTCGCCTTCGCACGCGTAAGCCACGTAAGTGCACTGTGTACTTGTCTCCTCTGCTTGCATCTACCGGGATACTTAATTCTCTGCATCTCGGAGCCTAAAGGTAAGAGCAGCTGTTTCCACAGAAGCTGGCTGGTGCTATAGGTAGCAGCACAAGCAGCTGTCTTTGGAGTTCCTTCTGCTGCTGCTAGCGTGACTTTTCCAGGCAAGCGAGTGGCAGCCACGCTTTCCCTGCAGCCCGTAGGATGCGCACACAAGCCATGTGCACGGCAGCTTCGTTCTTCGCTTTTTGTAACGCGTCGCGCTTTCATTGCCCCGGAGGCGAAGAGTCGTCTGCTTCTCGCCCAGAAAGCTCTGCCGGCAGAGGAGCGCACCAGAGCACTGCTTCTGCCGGAACACGCCTGGCCCATACACACAATCCCTCTCAGCGCTACGTGGCACCACACTCTGCCTCTCCTGTGCTCCGCATCTAAACGGAAAGGCCCTCGGCTACGTCGCGCACAGAGAACTGTGCCAGAACAACGCGCTTCCCGGCGCTGGCCCCTGCGGCTCGGAGAAACTTGGATTTGCACCACATTCCCGGGCAGCCCCCTTTACAAGCTGCACAGCGCCCTCGGATCGCGGTGCTCTTTGCACGGTCCTTGTCAGCTCCAAGTACCCCCCCCCCGCGCACGTTACAGGCTCATAAAGACCAAGGATGCGAGTAGCCGTCTCGCCCAGAAAAATGTACCGGCGCAAAAGCACGATCTTCGTTACCCGTTCTCGTCGGCCAGACGGTTGTGCTCTGTCGAAAGGCTTGGACACCTAAACACTCCCGCGCTGCTTTCCCGGCACATTTCTCTAAGCGGAGAGCTAGACGGGCAGTTCGGACCCCATCGAAACAGAAGGAGAATGATTCTACCTGGAGCTGAGGCAAATCCGTGCACAGCACATGCTGCGTGCCAGCACTGTACACGCTGAGGAGCAGCAAAGCTGAGTGCCACCGCTGGGCTTCAGTTCTCTCCAGACGGCAGAAGGCGAAGATTGAAGCCGCAGAGCACGGGGCTTCTGTGTGCTCGGCACCGTCTTTCCAAAGCCCAGGCAAACGCGCCTTCACAAGCCCGCTCAGCCGAGAATACGCTGGCTGGCTCGGGAAGTAAACGCGCAGCCCTTCGACTTCGTCCCACAACCTGGCTAGAAAGCAGTTTCTTACAGCTTCCGTGTTGCAGAGTCCCTGCAGCTTGAGCTCACCCCGAAGGACGCGTCAAAAAAGGAGGCGTTCTTGAAGCCCCCCTTCTCCAAGCACAAACACACTGAGGCTCTGCAGCTTCCTTCTCAGATGGCCATGCCGTCACACTGGTCGCGCTGGCATTACCGTTGCCAGCTTCCAGCAGCTGCTAGCATGCAAAAGGGCTCGAGAAGTAAAAGGCAGTGCTGTGCTGCACCTTCGCCTTCGCACGCGTAAGCCACGTAAGTGCACTGTGTACTTGTCTCCTCTGCTTGCATCTACCGGGATACTTAATTCTCTGCATCTCGGAGCCTAAAGGTAAGAGCAGCTGTTTCCACAGAAGCTGGCTGGTGCTATAGGTAGCAGCACAAGCAGCTGTCTTTGGAGTTCCTTCTGCTGCTGCTAGCGTGACTTTTCCAGGCAAGCGAGTGGCAGCCACGCTTTCCCTGCAGCCCGTAGGATGCGCACACAAGCCATGTGCACGGCAGCTTCGTTCTTCGCTTTTTGTAACGCGTCGCGCTTTCATTGCCCCGGAGGCGAAGAGTCGTCTGCTTCTCGCCCAGAAAGCTCTGCCGGCAGAGGGGCGCACCAGAGCACTGCTTCTGCCGGAACACGCCTGGCCCATACACACAATCCCTCTCAGCGCTACGTGGCACCACACTCTGCCTCTCCTGTGCTCCGCATCTAAACGGAAAGGCCCTCGGCTACGTCGCGCACAGAGAACTGTGCCAGAACAACGCGCTTCCCGGCGCTGGCCCCTGCGGCTCGGAGAAACTTGGATTTGCACCACATTCCCGGGCAGCCCCCTTTACAAGCTACACAGCGCCCTCGGATCGCGGTGCTCTTTGCACGGTCCTTGTCAGCTCCAAGTACCCCCCCCGCGCACGTTACAGGCTCATAAAGACCAAGGATGCGAGTAGCCGTCTCGCCCAGAAAAATGTACCGGCGCAAAAGCACGATCTTCGTTACCCGTTCTCGTCGGCCAGACGGTTGTGCTCTGTCGAAAGGCTTGGACACCTAAACACTCCCGCGCTGCTTTCCCGGCACATTTCTCTAAGCGGAGAGCTAGACGGGCAGTTCGGACCCCATCGAAACAGAAGGAGAATGATTCTACCTGGAGCTGAGGCAAATCCGTGCACAGCACATGCTGCGTGCCAGCACTGTACACGCTGAGGAGCAGCAAAGCTGAGTGCCACCGCTGGGCTTCAGTTCTCTCCAGACGGCAGAAGGCGAAGATTGAAGCCGCAGAGCACGGGGCTTCTGTGTGCTCGGCACCGTCTTTCCAAAGCCCAGGCAAACGCGCCTTCACAAGCCCGCTCAGCCGAGAATACGCTGGCTGGCTCGGGAAGTAAACGCGCAGCCCTTCGACTTCGTCCCACAACCTGGCTAGAAAGCAGTTTCTTACAGCTTCCGTGTTGCAGAGTCCCTGCAGCTTGAGCTCACCCCGAAGGACGCGTCAAAAAAGGAGGCGTTCTTGAAGCCCCCCTTCTCCAAGCACAAACACACTGAGGCTCTGCAGCTTCCTTCTCAGATGGCCATGCCGTCACACTGGTCGCGCTGGCATTACCGTTGCCAGCTTCCAGCAGCTGCTAGCATGCAAAAGGGCTCGAGAAGTAAAAGGCAGTGCTGTGCTGCACCTTCGCCTTCGCACGCGTAAGCCACGTAAGTGCACTGTGTACTTGTCTCCTCTGCTTGCATCTACCGGGATACTTAATTCTCTGCATCTCGGAGCCTAAAGGTAAGAGCAGCTGTTTCCACAGAAGCTGGCTGGTGCTATAGGTAGCAGCACAAGCAGCTGTCTTTGGAGTTCCTTCTGCTGCTGCTAGCGTGACTTTTCCAGGCAAGCGAGTGGCAGCCACGCTTTCCCTGCAGCCCGTAGGATGCGCACACAAGCCATGTGCACGGCAGCTTCGTTCTTCGCTTTTTGTAACGCGTCGCGCTTTCATTGCCCCGGAGGCGAAGAGTCGTCTGCTTCTCGCCCAGAAAGCTCTGCCGGCAGAGGAGCGCACCAGAGCACTGCTTCTGCCGGAACACGCCTGGCCCATACACACAATCCCTCTCAGCGCTACGTGGCACCACACTCTGCCTCTCCTGTGCTCCGCATCTAAACGGAAAGGCCCTCGGCTACGTCGCGCACAGAGAACTGTGCCAGAACAACGCGCTTCCCGGCGCTGGCCCCTGCGGCTCGGAGAAACTTGGATTTGCACCACATTCCCGGGCAGCCCCCTTTACAAGCTGCACAGCGCCCTCGGATCGCGGTGCTCTTTGCACGGTCCTTGTCAGCTCCAAGTACCCCCCCCCCGCGCACGTTACAGGCTCATAAAGACCAAGGATGCGAGTAGCCGTCTCGCCCAGAAAAATGTACCGGCGCAAAAGCACGATCTTCGTTACCCGTTCTCGTCGGCCAGACGGTTGTGCTCTGTCGAAAGGCTTGGACACCTAAACACTCCCGCGCTGCTTTCCCGGCACATTTCTCTAAGCGGAGAGCTAGACGGGCAGTTCGGACCCCATCGAAACAGAAGGAGAATGATTCTACCTGGAGCTGAGGCAAATCCGTGCACAGCACATGCTGCGTGCCAGCACTGTACACGCTGAGGAGCAGCAAAGCTGAGTGCCACCGCTGGGCTTCAGTTCTCTCCAGACGGCAGAAGGCGAAGATTGAAGCCGCAGAGCACGGGGCTTCTGTGTGCTCGGCACCGTCTTTCCAAAGCCCAGGCAAACGCGCCTTCACAAGCCCGCTCAGCCGAGAATACGCTGGCTGGCTCGGGAAGTAAACGCGCAGCCCTTCGACTTCGTCCCACAACCTGGCTAGAAAGCAGTTTCTTACAGCTTCCGTGTTGCAGAGTCCCTGCAGCTTGAGCTCACCCCGAAGGACGCGTCAAAAAAGGAGGCGTTCTTGAAGCCCCCCTTCTCCAAGCACAAACACACTGAGGCTCTGCAGCTTCCTTCTCAGATGGCCATGCCGTCACACTGGTCGCGCTGGCATTACCGTTGCCAGCTTCCAGCAGCTGCTAGCATGCAAAAGGGCTCGAGAAGTAAAAGGCAGTGCTGTGCTGCACCTTCGCCTTCGCACGCGTAAGCCACGTAAGTGCACTGTGTACTTGTCTCCTCTGCTTGCATCTACCGGGATACTTAATTCTCTGCATCTCGGAGCCTAAAGGTAAGAGCAGCTGTTTCCACAGAAGCTGGCTGGTGCTATAGGTAGCAGCACAAGCAGCTGTCTTTGGAGTTCCTTCTGCTGCTGCTAGCGTGACTTTTCCAGGCAAGCGAGTGGCAGCCACGCTTTCCCTGCAGCCCGTAGGATGCGCACACAAGCCATGTGCACGGCAGCTTCGTTCTTCGCTTTTTGTAACGCGTCGCGCTTTCATTGCCCCGGAGGCGAAGAGTCGTCTGCTTCTCGCCCAGAAAGCTCTGCCGGCAGAGGAGCGCACCAGAGCACTGCTTCTGCCGGAACACGCCTGGCCCATACACACAATCCCTCTCAGCGCTACGTGGCACCACACTCTGCCTCTCCTGTGCTCCGCATCTAAACGGAAAGGCCCTCGGCTACGTCGCGCACAGAGAACTGTGCCAGAACAACGCGCTTCCCGGCGCTGGCCCCTGCGGCTCGGAGAAACTTGGATTTGCACCACATTCCCGGGCAGCCCCCTTTACAAGCTGCACAGCGCCCTCGGATCGCGGTGCTCTTTGCACGGTCCTTGTCAGCTCCAAGTACCCCCCCCCCGCGCACGTTACAGGCTCATAAAGACCAAGGATGCGAGTAGCCGTCTCGCCCAGAAAAATGTACCGGCGCAAAAGCACGATCTTCGTTACCCGTTCTCGTCGGCCAGACGGTTGTGCTCTGTCGAAAGGCTTGGACACCTAAACACTCCCGCGCTGCTTTCCCGGCACATTTCTCTAAGCGGAGAGCTAGACGGGCAGTTCGGACCCCATCGAAACAGAAGGAGAATGATTCTACCTGGAGCTGAGGCAAATCCGTGCACAGCACATGCTGCGTGCCAGCACTGTACACGCTGAGGAGCAGCAAAGCTGAGTGCCACCGCTGGGCTTCAGTTCTCTCCAGACGGCAGAAGGCGAAGATTGAAGCCGCAGAGCACGGGGCTTCTGTGTGCTCGGCACCGTCTTTCCAAAGCCCAGGCAAACGCGCCTTCACAAGCCCGCTCAGCCGAGAATACGCTGGCTGGCTCGGGAAGTAAACGCGCAGCCCTTCGACTTCGTCCCACAACCTGGCTAGAAAGCAGTTTCTTACAGCTTCCGTGTTGCAGAGTCCCTGCAGCTTGAGCTCACCCCGAAGGACGCGTCAAAAAAGGAGGCGTTCTTGAAGCCCCCCTTCTCCAAGCACAAACACACTGAGGCTCTGCAGCTTCCTTCTCAGATGGCCATGCCGTCACACTGGTCGCGCTGGCATTACCGTTGCCAGCTTCCAGCAGCTGCTAGCATGCAAAAGGGCTCGAGAAGTAAAAGGCAGTGCTGTGCTGCACCTTCGCCTTCGCACGCGTAAGCCACGTAAGTGCACTGTGTACTTGTCTCCTCTGCTTGCATCTACCGGGATACTTAATTCTCTGCATCTCGGAGCCTAAAGGTAAGAGCAGCTGTTTCCACAGAAGCTGGCTGGTGCTATAGGTAGCAGCACAAGCAGCTGTCTTTGGAGTTCCTTCTGCTGCTGCTAGCGTGACTTTTCCAGGCAAGCGAGTGGCAGCCACGCTTTCCCTGCAGCCCGTAGGATGCGCACACAAGCCATGTGCACGGCAGCTTCGTTCTTCGCTTTTTGTAACGCGTCGCGCTTTCATTGCCCCGGAGGCGAAGAGTCGTCTGCTTCTCGCACAGAAAGCTCTGCCGGCAGAGGAGCGCACCAGAGCACTGCTTCTGCCGGAACACGCCTGGCCCATACACACAATCCCTCTCAGCGCTACGTGGCACCACACTCTGCCTCTCCTGTGCTCCGCATCTAAACGGAAAGGCCCTCGGCTACGTCGCGCACAGAGAACTGTGCCAGAACAACGCGCTTCCCGGCGCTGGCCCCTGCGGCTCGGAGAAACTTGGATTTGCACCACATTCCCGGGCAGCCCCCTTTACAAGCTGCACAGCGCCCTCGGATCGCGGTGCTCTTTGCACGGTCCTTGTCAGCTCCAAGTACCCCCCCCCCCGCGCACGTTACAGGCTCATAAAGACCAAGGATGCGAGTAGCCGTCTCGCCCAGAAAAATGTACCGGCGCAAAAGCACGATCTTCGTTACCCGTTCTCGTCGGCCAGACGGTTGTGCTCTGTCGAAAGGCTTGGACACCTAAACACTCCCGCGCTGCTTTCCCGGCACATTTCTCTAAGCGGAGAGCTAGACGGGCAGTTCGGACCCCATCGAAACAGAAGGAGAATGATTCTACCTGGAGCTGAGGCAAATCCGTGCACAGCACATGCTGCGTGCCAGCACTGTACACGCTGAGGAGCAGCAAAGCTGAGTGCCACCGCTGGGCTTCAGTTCTCTCCAGACGGCAGAAGGCGAAGATTGAAGCCGCAGAGCACGGGGCTTCTGTGTGCTCGGCACCGTCTTTCCAAAGCCCAGGCAAACGCGCCTTCACAAGCCCGCTCAGCCGAGAATACGCTGGCTGGCTCGGGAAGTAAACGCGCAGCCCTTCGACTTCGTCCCACAACCTGGCTAGAAAGCAGTTTCTTACAGCTTCCGTGTTGCAGAGTCCCTGCAGCTTGAGCTCACCCCGAAGGACGCGTCAAAAAAGGAGGCGTTCTTGAAGCCCCCCTTCTCCAAGCACAAACACACTGAGGCTCTGCAGCTTCCTTCTCAGATGGCCATGCCGTCACACTGGTCGCGCTGGCATTACCGTTGCCAGCTTCCAGCAGCTGCTAGCATGCAAAAGGGCTCGAGAAGTAAAAGGCAGTGCTGTGCTGCACCTTCGCCTTCGCACGCGTAAGCCACGTAAGTGCACTGTGTACTTGTCTCCTCTGCTTGCATCTACCGGGATACTTAATTCTCTGCATCTCGGAGCCTAAAGGTAAGAGCAGCTGTTTCCACAGAAGCTGGCTGGTGCTATAGGTAGCAGCACAAGCAGCTGTCTTTGGAGTTCCTTCTGCTGCTGCTTAGCGTGACTTTTCCAGGCAAGCGAGTGGCAGCCACGCTTTCCCTGCAGCCCGTAGGATGCGCACACAAGCCATGTGCACGGCAGCTTCGTTCTTCGCTTTTTGTAACGCGTCGCGCTTTCATTGCCCCGGAGGCGAAGAGTCGTCTGCTTCTCGCACAGAAAGCTCTGCCGGCAGAGGAGCGCACCAGAGCACTGCTTCTGCCGGAACACGCCTGGCCCATACACACAATCCCTCTCAGCGCTACGTGGCACCACACTCTGCCTCTCCTGTGCTCCGCATCTAAACGGAAAGGCCCTCGGCTACGTCGCGCACAGAGAACTGTGCCAGAACAACGCGCTTCCCGGCGCTGGCCCCTGCGGCTCGGAGAAACTTGGATTTGCACCACATTCCCGGGCAGCCCCCTTTACAAGCTGCACAGCGCCCTCGGATCGCGGTGCTCTTTGCACGGTCCTTGTCAGCTCCAAGTACCCCCCCCGCGCACGTTACAGGCTCATAAAGACCAAGGATGCGAGTAGCCGTCTCGCCCAGAAAAATGTACCGGCGCAAAAGCACGATCTTCGTTACCCGTTCTCGTCGGCCAGACGGTTGTGCTCTGTCGAAAGGCTTGGACACCTAAACACTCCCGCGCTGCTTTCCCGGCACATTTCTCTAAGCGGAGAGCTAGACGGGCAGTTCGGACCCCATCGAAACAGAAGGAGAATGATTCTACCTGGAGCTGAGGCAAATCCGTGCACAGCACATGCTGCGTGCCAGCACTGTACACGCTGAGGAGCAGCAAAGCTGAGTGCCACCGCTGGGCTTCAGTTCTCTCCAGACGGCAGAAGGCGAAGATTGAAGCCGCAGAGCACGGGGCTTCTGTGTGCTCGGCACCGTCTTTCCAAAGCCCAGGCAAACGCGCCTTCACAAGCCCGCTCAGCCGAGAATACGCTGGCTGGCTCGGGAAGTAAACGCGCAGCCCTTCGACTTCGTCCCACAACCTGGCTAGAAAGCAGTTTCTTACAGCTTCCGTGTTGCAGAGTCCCTGCAGCTTGAGCTCACCCCGAAGGACGCGTCAAAAAAGGAGGCGTTCTTGAAGCCCCCCTTCTCCAAGCACAAACACACTGAGGCTCTGCAGCTTCCTTCTCAGATGGCCATGCCGTCACACTGGTCGCGCTGGCATTACCGTTGCCAGCTTCCAGCAGCTGCTAGCATGCAAAAGGGCTCGAGAAGTAAAAGGCAGTGCTGTGCTGCACCTTCGCCTTCGCACGCGTAAGCCACGTAAGTGCACTGTGTACTTGTCTCCTCTGCTTGCATCTACCGGGATACTTAATTCTCTGCATCTCGGAGCCTAAAGGTAAGAGCAGCTGTTTCCACAGAAGCTGGCTGGTGCTATAGGTAGCAGCACAAGCAGCTGTCTTTGGAGTTCCTTCTGCTGCTGCTAGCGTGACTTTTCCAGGCAAGCGAGTGGCAGCCACGCTTTCCCTGCAGCCCGTAGGATGCGCACACAAGCCATGTGCACGGCAGCTTCGTTCTTCGCTTTTTGTAACGCGTCGCGCTTTCATTGCCCCGGAGGCGAAGAGTCGTCTGCTTCTCGCCCAGAAAGCTCTGCCGGCAGAGGAGCGCACCAGAGCACTGCTTCTGCCGGAACACGCCTGGCCCATACACACAATCCCTCTCAGCGCTACGTGGCACCACACTCTGCCTCTCCTGTGCTCCGCATCTAAACGGAAAGGCCCTCGGCTACGTCGCGCACAGAGAACTGTGCCAGAACAACGCGCTTCCCGGCGCTGGCCCCTGCGGCTCGGAGAAACTTGGATTTGCACCACATTCCCGGGCAGCCCCCTTTACAAGCTGCACAGCGCCCTCGGATCGCGGTGCTCTTTGCACGGTCCTTGTCAGCTCCAAGTACCCCCCCCCCGCGCACGTTACAGGCTCATAAAGACCAAGGATGCGAGTAGCCGTCTCGCCCAGAAAAATGTACCGGCGCAAAAGCACGATCTTCGTTACCCGTTCTCGTCGGCCAGACGGTTGTGCTCTGTCGAAAGGCTTGGACACCTAAACACTCCCGCGCTGCTTTCCCGGCACATTTCTCTAAGCGGAGAGCTAGACGGGCAGTTCGGACCCCATCGAAACAGAAGGAGAATGATTCTACCTGGAGCTGAGGCAAATCCGTGCACAGCACATGCTGCGTGCCAGCACTGTACACGCTGAGGAGCAGCAAAGCTGAGTGCCACCGCTGGGCTTCAGTTCTCTCCAGACGGCAGAAGGCGAAGATTGAAGCCGCAGAGCACGGGGCTTCTGTGTGCTCGGCACCGTCTTTCCAAAGCCCAGGCAAACGCGCCTTCACAAGCCCGCTCAGCCGAGAATACGCTGGCTGGCTCGGGAAGTAAACGCGCAGCCCTTCGACTTCGTCCCACAACCTGGCTAGAAAGCAGTTTCTTACAGCTTCCGTGTTGCAGAGTCCCTGCAGCTTGAGCTCACCCCGAAGGACGCGTCAAAAAAGGAGGCGTTCTTGAAGCCCCCCTTCTCCAAGCACAAACACACTGAGGCTCTGCAGCTTCCTTCTCAGATGGCCATGCCGTCACACTGGTCGCGCTGGCATTACCGTTGCCAGCTTCCAGCAGCTGCTAGCATGCAAAAGGGCTCGAGAAGTAAAAGGCAGTGCTGTGCTGCACCTTCGCCTTCGCACGCGTAAGCCACGTAAGTGCACTGTGTACTTGTCTCCTCTGCTTGCATCTACCGGGATACTTAATTCTCTGCATCTCGGAGCCTAAAGGTAAGAGCAGCTGTTTCCACAGAAGCTGGCTGGTGCTATAGGTAGCAGCACAAGCAGCTGTCTTTGGAGTTCCTTCTGCTGCTGCTAGCGTGACTTTTCCAGGCAAGCGAGTGGCAGCCACGCTTTCCCTGCAGCCCGTAGGATGCGCACACAAGCCATGTGCACGGCAGCTTCGTTCTTCGCTTTTTGTAACGCGTCGCGCTTTCATTGCCCCGGAGGCGAAGAGTCGTCTGCTTCTCGCCCAGAAAGCTCTGCCGGCAGAGGAGCGCACCAGAGCACTGCTTCTGCCGGAACACGCCTGGCCCATACACACAATCCCTCTCAGCGCTACGTGGCACCACACTCTGCCTCTCCTGTGCTCCGCATCTAAACGGAAAGGCCCTCGGCTACGTCGCGCACAGAGAACTGTGCCAGAACAACGCGCTTCCCGGCGCTGGCCCCTGCGGCTCGGAGAAACTTGGATTTGCACCACATTCCCGGGCAGCCCCCTTTACAAGCTGCACAGCGCCCTCGGATCGCGGTGCTCTTTGCACGGTCCTTGTCAGCTCCAAGTACCCCCCCCCCGCGCACGTTACAGGCTCATAAAGACCAAGGATGCGAGTAGCCGTCTCGCCCAGAAAAATGTACCGGCGCAAAAGCACGATCTTCGTTACCCGTTCTCGTCGGCCAGACGGTTGTGCTCTGTCGAAAGGCTTGGACACCTAAACACTCCCGCGCTGCTTTCCCGGCACATTTCTCTAAGCGGAGAGCTAGACGGGCAGTTCGGACCCCATCGAAACAGAAGGAGAATGATTCTACCTGGAGCTGAGGCAAATCCGTGCACAGCACATGCTGCGTGCCAGCACTGTACACGCTGAGGAGCAGCAAAGCTGAGTGCCACCGCTGGGCTTCAGTTCTCTCCAGACGGCAGAAGGCGAAGATTGAAGCCGCAGAGCACGGGGCTTCTGTGTGCTCGGCACCGTCTTTCCAAAGCCCAGGCAAACGCGCCTTCACAAGCCCGCTCAGCCGAGAATACGCTGGCTGGCTCGGGAAGTAAACGCGCAGCCCTTCGACTTCGTCCCACAACCTGGCTAGAAAGCAGTTTCTTACAGCTTCCGTGTTGCAGAGTCCCTGCAGCTTGAGCTCACCCCGAAGGACGCGTCAAAAAAGGAGGCGTTCTTGAAGCCCCCCTTCTCCAAGCACAAACACACTGAGGCTCTGCAGCTTCCTTCTCAGATGGCCATGCCGTCACACTGGTCGCGCTGGCATTACCGTTGCCAGCTTCCAGCAGCTGCTAGCATGCAAAAGGGCTCGAGAAGTAAAAGGCAGTGCTGTGCTGCACCTTCGCCTTCGCACGCGTAAGCCACGTAAGTGCACTGTGTACTTGTCTCCTCTGCTTGCATCTACCGGGATACTTAATTCTCTGCATCTCGGAGCCTAAAGGTAAGAGCAGCTGTTTCCACAGAAGCTGGCTGGTGCTATAGGTAGCAGCACAAGCAGCTGTCTTTGGAGTTCCTTCTGCTGCTGCTAGCGTGACTTTTCCAGGCAAGCGAGTGGCAGCCACGCTTTCCCTGCAGCCCGTAGGATGCGCACACAAGCCATGTGCACGGCAGCTTCGTTCTTCGCTTTTTGTAACGCGTCGCGCTTTCATTGCCCCGGAGGCGAAGAGTCGTCTGCTTCTCGCACAGAAAGCTCTGCCGGCAGAGGAGCGCACCAGAGCACTGCTTCTGCCGGAACACGCCTGGCCCATACACACAATCCCTCTCAGCGCTACGTGGCACCACACTCTGCCTCTCCTGTGCTCCGCATCTAAACGGAAAGGCCCTCGGCTACGTCGCGCACAGAGAACTGTGCCAGAACAACGCGCTTCCCGGCGCTGGCCCCTGCGGCTCGGAGAAACTTGGATTTGCACCACATTCCCGGGCAGCCCCCTTTACAAGCTGCACAGCGCCCTCGGATCGCGGTGCTCTTTGCACGGTCCTTGTCAGCTCCAAGTACCCCCCCCCCCGCGCACGTTACAGGCTCATAAAGACCAAGGATGCGAGTAGCCGTCTCGCCCAGAAAAATGTACCGGCGCAAAAGCACGATCTTCGTTACCCGTTCTCGTCGGCCAGACGGTTGTGCTCTGTCGAAAGGCTTGGACACCTAAACACTCCCGCGCTGCTTTCCCGGCACATTTCTCTAAGCGGAGAGCTAGACGGGCAGTTCGGACCCCATCGAAACAGAAGGAGAATGATTCTACCTGGAGCTGAGGCAAATCCGTGCACAGCACATGCTGCGTGCCAGCACTGTACACGCTGAGGAGCAGCAAAGCTGAGTGCCACCGCTGGGCTTCAGTTCTCTCCAGACGGCAGAAGGCGAAGATTGAAGCCGCAGAGCACGGGGCTTCTGTGTGCTCGGCACCGTCTTTCCAAAGCCCAGGCAAACGCGCCTTCACAAGCCCGCTCAGCCGAGAATACGCTGGCTGGCTCGGGAAGTAAACGCGCAGCCCTTCGACTTCGTCCCACAACCTGGCTAGAAAGCAGTTTCTTACAGCTTCCGTGTTGCAGAGTCCCTGCAGCTTGAGCTCACCCCGAAGGACGCGTCAAAAAAGGAGGCGTTCTTGAAGCCCCCCTTCTCCAAGCACAAACACACTGAGGCTCTGCAGCTTCCTTCTCAGATGGCCATGCCGTCACACTGGTCGCGCTGGCATTACCGTTGCCAGCTTCCAGCAGCTGCTAGCATGCAAAAGGGCTCGAGAAGTAAAAGGCAGTGCTGTGCTGCACCTTCGCCTTCGCACGCGTAAGCCACGTAAGTGCACTGTGTACTTGTCTCCTCTGCTTGCATCTACCGGGATACTTAATTCTCTGCATCTCGGAGCCTAAAGGTAAGAGCAGCTGTTTCCACAGAAGCTGGCTGGTGCTATAGGTAGCAGCACAAGCAGCTGTCTTTGGAGTTCCTTCTGCTGCTGCTTAGCGTGACTTTTCCAGGCAAGCGAGTGGCAGCCACGCTTTCCCTGCAGCCCGTAGGATGCGCACACAAGCCATGTGCACGGCAGCTTCGTTCTTCGCTTTTTGTAACGCGTCGCGCTTTCATTGCCCCGGAGGCGAAGAGTCGTCTGCTTCTCGCACAGAAAGCTCTGCCGGCAGAGGAGCGCACCAGAGCACTGCTTCTGCCGGAACACGCCTGGCCCATACACACAATCCCTCTCAGCGCTACGTGGCACCACACTCTGCCTCTCCTGTGCTCCGCATCTAAACGGAAAGGCCCTCGGCTACGTCGCGCACAGAGAACTGTGCCAGAACAACGCGCTTCCCGGCGCTGGCCCCTGCGGCTCGGAGAAACTTGGATTTGCACCACATTCCCGGGCAGCCCCCTTTACAAGCTGCACAGCGCCCTCGGATCGCGGTGCTCTTTGCACGGTCCTTGTCAGCTCCAAGTACCCCCCCCGCGCACGTTACAGGCTCATAAAGACCAAGGATGCGAGTAGCCGTCTCGCCCAGAAAAATGTACCGGCGCAAAAGCACGATCTTCGTTACCCGTTCTCGTCGGCCAGACGGTTGTGCTCTGTCGAAAGGCTTGGACACCTAAACACTCCCGCGCTGCTTTCCCGGCACATTTCTCTAAGCGGAGAGCTAGACGGGCAGTTCGGACCCCATCGAAACAGAAGGAGAATGATTCTACCTGGAGCTGAGGCAAATCCGTGCACAGCACATGCTGCGTGCCAGCACTGTACACGCTGAGGAGCAGCAAAGCTGAGTGCCACCGCTGGGCTTCAGTTCTCTCCAGACGGCAGAAGGCGAAGATTGAAGCCGCAGAGCACGGGGCTTCTGTGTGCTCGGCACCGTCTTTCCAAAGCCCAGGCAAACGCGCCTTCACAAGCCCGCTCAGCCGAGAATACGCTGGCTGGCTCGGGAAGTAAACGCGCAGCCCTTCGACTTCGTCCCACAACCTGGCTAGAAAGCAGTTTCTTACAGCTTCCGTGTTGCAGAGTCCCTGCAGCTTGAGCTCACCCCGAAGGACGCGTCAAAAAAGGAGGCGTTCTTGAAGCCCCCCTTCTCCAAGCACAAACACACGGAGGCTCTGCAGCTTCCTTCTCAGATGGCCATGCCGTCACACTGGTCGCGCTGGCATTACCGTTGCCAGCTTCCAGCAGCTGCTAGCATGCAAAAGGGCTCGAGAAGTAAAAGGCAGTGCTGTGCTGCACCTTCGCCTTCGCACGCGTAAGCCACGTAAGTGCACTGTGTACTTGTCTCCTCTGCTTGCATCTACCGGGATACTTAATTCTCTGCATCTCGGAGCCTAAAGGTAAGAGCAGCTGTTTCCACAGAAGCTGGCTGGTGCTATAGGTAGCAGCACAAGCAGCTGTCTTTGGAGTTCCTTCTGCTGCTGCTAGCGTGACTTTTCCAGGCAAGCGAGTGGCAGCCACGCTTTCCCTGCAGCCCGTAGGATGCGCACACAAGCCATGTGCACGGCAGCTTCGTTCTTCGCTTTTTGTAACGCGTCGCGCTTTCATTGCCCCGGAGGCGAAGAGTCGTCTGCTTCTCGCCCAGAAAGCTCTGCCGGCAGAGGGGCGCACCAGAGCACTGCTTCTGCCGGAACACGCCTGGCCCATACACACAATCCCTCTCAGCGCTACGTGGCACCACACTCTGCCTCTCCTGTGCTCCGCATCTAAACGGAAAGGCCCTCGGCTACGTCGCGCACAGAGAACTGTGCCAGAACAACGCGCTTCCCGGCGCTGGCCCCTGCGGCTCGGAGAAACTTGGATTTGCACCACATTCCCGGGCAGCCCCCTTTACAAGCTGCACAGCGCCCTCGGATCGCGGTGCTCTTTGCACGGTCCTTGTCAGCTCCAAGTACCCCCCCCGCGCACGTTACAGGCTCATAAAGACCAAGGATGCGAGTAGCCGTCTCGCCCAGAAAAATGTACCGGCGCAAAAGCACGATCTTCGTTACCCGTTCTCGTCGGCCAGACGGTTGTGCTCTGTCGAAAGGCTTGGACACCTAAACACTCCCGCGCTGCTTTCCCGGCACATTTCTCTAAGCGGAGAGCTAGACGGGCAGTTCGGACCCCATCGAAACAGAAGGAGAATGATTCTACCTGGAGCTGAGGCAAATCCGTGCACAGCACATGCTGCGTGCCAGCACTGTACACGCTGAGGAGCAGCAAAGCTGAGTGCCACCGCTGGGCTTCAGTTCTCTCCAGACGGCAGAAGGCGAAGATTGAAGCCGCAGAGCACGGGGCTTCTGTGTGCTCGGCACCGTCTTTCCAAAGCCCAGGCAAACGCGCCTTCACAAGCCCGCTCAGCCGAGAATACGCTGGCTGGCTCGGGAAGTAAACGCGCAGCCCTTCGACTTCGTCCCACAACCTGGCTAGAAAGCAGTTTCTTACAGCTTCCGTGTTGCAGAGTCCCTGCAGCTTGAGCTCACCCCGAAGGACGCGTCAAAAAAGGAGGCGTTCTTGAAGCCCCCCTTCTCCAAGCACAAACACACTGAGACTCTGCAGCTTCCTTCTCAGATGGCCATGCCGTCACACTGGTCGCGCTGGCATTACCGTTGCCAGCTTCCAGCAGCTGCTAGCATGCAAAAGGGCTCGAGAAGTAAAAGGCAGTGCTGTGCTGCACCTTCGCCTTCGCACGCGTAAGCCACGTAAGTGCACTGTGTACTTGTCTCCTCTGCTTGCATCTACCGGGATACTTAATTCTCTGCATCTCGGAGCCTAAAGGTAAGAGCAGCTGTTTCCACAGAAGCTGGCTGGTGCTATAGGTAGCAGCACAAGCAGCTGTCTTTGGAGTTCCTTCTGCTGCTGCTAGCGTGACTTTTCCAGGCAAGCGAGTGGCAGCCACGCTTTCCCTGCAGCCCGTAGGATGCGCACACAAGCCATGTGCACGGCAGCTTCGTTCTTCGCTTTTTGTAACGCGTCGCGCTTTCATTGCCCCGGAGGCGAAGAGTCGTCTGCTTCTCGCACAGAAAGCTCTGCCGGCAGAGGAGCGCACCAGAGCACTGCTTCTGCCGGAACACGCCTGGCCCATACACACAATCCCTCTCAGCGCTACGTGGCACCACACTCTGCCTCTCCTGTGCTCCGCATCTAAACGGAAAGGCCCTCGGCTACGTCGCGCACAGAGAACTGTGCCAGAACAACGCGCTTCCCGGCGCTGGCCCCTGCGGCTCGGAGAAACTTGGATTTGCACCACATTCCCGGGCAGCCCCCTTTACAAGCTGCACAGCGCCCTCGGATCGCGGTGCTCTTTGCACGGTCCTTGTCAGCTCCAAGTACCCCCCCCGCGCACGTTACAGGCTCATAAAGACCAAGGATGCGAGTAGCCGTCTCGCCCAGAAAAATGTACCGGCGCAAAAGCACGATCTTCGTTACCCGTTCTCGTCGGCCAGACGGTTGTGCTCTGTCGAAAGGCTTGGACACCTAAACACTCCCGCGCTGCTTTCCCGGCACATTTCTCTAAGCGGAGAGCTAGACGGGCAGTTCGGACCCCATCGAAACAGAAGGAGAATGATTCTACCTGGAGCTGAGGCAAATCCGTGCACAGCACATGCTGCGTGCCAGCACTGTACACGCTGAGGAGCAGCAAAGCTGAGTGCCACCGCTGGGCTTCAGTTCTCTCCAGACGGCAGAAGGCGAAGATTGAAGCCGCAGAGCACGGGGCTTCTGTGTGCTCGGCACCGTCTTTCCAAAGCCCAGGCAAACGCGCCTTCACAAGCCCGCTCAGCCGAGAATACGCTGGCTGGCTCGGGAAGTAAACGCGCAGCCCTTCGACTTCGTCCCACAACCTGGCTAGAAAGCAGTTTCTTACAGCTTCCGTGTTGCAGAGTCCCTGCAGCTTGAGCTCACCCCGAAGGACGCGTCAAAAAAGGAGGCGTTCTTGAAGCCCCCCTTCTCCAAGCACAAACACACTGAGGCTCTGCAGCTTCCTTCTCAGATGGCCATGCCGTCACACTGGTCGCGCTGGCATTACCGTTGCCAGCTTCCAGCAGCTGCTAGCATGCAAAAGGGCTCGAGAAGTAAAAGGCAGTGCTGTGCTGCACCTTCGCCTTCGCACGCGTAAGCCACGTAAGTGCACTGTGTACTTGTCTCCTCTGCTTGCATCTACCGGGATACTTAATTCTCTGCATCTCGGAGCCTAAAGGTAAGAGCAGCTGTTTCCACAGAAGCTGGCTAGTGCTATAGGTAGCAGCACAAGCAGCTGTCTTTGGAGTTCCTTCTGCTGCTGCTTAGCGTGACTTTTCCAGGCAAGCGAGTGGCAGCCACGCTTTCCCTGCAGCCCGTAGGATGCGCACACAAGCCATGTGCACGGCAGCTTCGTTCTTCGCTTTTTGTAACGCGTCGCGCTTTCATTGCCCCGGAGGCGAAGAGTCGTCTGCTTCTCGCACAGAAAGCTCTGCCGGCAGAGGAGCGCACCAGAGCACTGCTTCTGCCGGAACACGCCTGGCCCATACACACAATCCCTCTCAGCGCTACGTGGCACCACACTCTGCCTCTCCTGTGCTCCGCATCTAAACGGAAAGGCCCTCGGCTACGTCGCGCACAGAGAACTGTGCCAGAACAACGCGCTTCCCGGCGCTGGCCCCTGCGGCTCGGAGAAACTTGGATTTGCACCACATTCCCGGGCAGCCCCCTTTACAAGCTGCACAGCGCCCTCGGATCGCGGTGCTCTTTGCACGGTCCTTGTCAGCTCCAAGTACCCCCCCCGCGCACGTTACAGGCTCATAAAGACCAAGGATGCGAGTAGCCGTCTCGCCCAGAAAAATGTACCGGCGCAAAAGCACGATCTTCGTTACCCGTTCTCGTCGGCCAGACGGTTGTGCTCTGTCGAAAGGCTTGGACACCTAAACACTCCCGCGCTGCTTTCCCGGCACATTTCTCTAAGCGGAGAGCTAGACGGGCAGTTCGGACCCCATCGAAACAGAAGGAGAATGATTCTACCTGGAGCTGAGGCAAATCCGTGCACAGCACATGCTGCGTGCCAGCACTGTACACGCTGAGGAGCAGCAAAGCTGAGTGCCACCGCTGGGCTTCAGTTCTCTCCAGACGGCAGAAGGCGAAGATTGAAGCCGCAGAGCACGGGGCTTCTGTGTGCTCGGCACCGTCTTTCCAAAGCCCAGGCAAACGCGCCTTCACAAGCCCGCTCAGCCGAGAATACGCTGGCTGGCTCGGGAAGTAAACGCGCAGCCCTTCGACTTCGTCCCACAACCTGGCTAGAAAGCAGTTTCTTACAGCTTCCGTGTTGCAGAGTCCCTGCAGCTTGAGCTCACCCCGAAGGACGCGTCAAAAAAGGAGGCGTTCTTGAAGCCCCCCTTCTCCAAGCACAAACACACGGAGGCTCTGCAGCTTCCTTCTCAGATGGCCATGCCGTCACACTGGTCGCGCTGGCATTACCGTTGCCAGCTTCCAGCAGCTGCTAGCATGCAAAAGGGCTCGAGAAGTAAAAGGCAGTGCTGTGCTGCACCTTCGCCTTCGCACGCGTAAGCCACGTAAGTGCACTGTGTACTTGTCTCCTCTGCTTGCATCTACCGGGATACTTAATTCTCTGCATCTCGGAGCCTAAAGGTAAGAGCAGCTGTTTCCACAGAAGCTGGCTGGTGCTATAGGTAGCAGCACAAGCAGCTGTCTTTGGAGTTCCTTCTGCTGCTGCTAGCGTGACTTTTCCAGGCAAGCGAGTGGCAGCCACGCTTTCCCTGCAGCCCGTAGGATGCGCACACAAGCCATGTGCACGGCAGCTTCGTTCTTCGCTTTTTGTAACGCGTCGCGCTTTCATTGCCCCGGAGGCGAAGAGTCGTCTGCTTCTCGCCCAGAAAGCTCTGCCGGCAGAGGGGCGCACCAGAGCACTGCTTCTGCCGGAACACGCCTGGCCCATACACACAATCCCTCTCAGCGCTACGTGGCACCACACTCTGCCTCTCCTGTGCTCCGCATCTAAACGGAAAGGCCCTCGGCTACGTCGCGCACAGAGAACTGTGCCAGAACAACGCGCTTCCCGGCGCTGGCCCCTGCGGCTCGGAGAAACTTGGATTTGCACCACATTCCCGGGCAGCCCCCTTTACAAGCTGCACAGCGCCCTCGGATCGCGGTGCTCTTTGCACGGTCCTTGTCAGCTCCAAGTACCCCCCCCGCGCACGTTACAGGCTCATAAAGACCAAGGATGCGAGTAGCCGTCTCGCCCAGAAAAATGTACCGGCGCAAAAGCACGATCTTCGTTACCCGTTCTCGTCGGCCAGACGGTTGTGCTCTGTCGAAAGGCTTGGACACCTAAACACTCCCGCGCTGCTTTCCCGGCACATTTCTCTAAGCGGAGAGCTAGACGGGCAGTTCGGACCCCATCGAAACAGAAGGAGAATGATTCTACCTGGAGCTGAGGCAAATCCGTGCACAGCACATGCTGCGTGCCAGCACTGTACACGCTGAGGAGCAGCAAAGCTGAGTGCCACCGCTGGGCTTCAGTTCTCTCCAGACGGCAGAAGGCGAAGATTGAAGCCGCAGAGCACGGGGCTTCTGTGTGCTCGGCACCGTCTTTCCAAAGCCCAGGCAAACGCGCCTTCACAAGCCCGCTCAGCCGAGAATACGCTGGCTGGCTCGGGAAGTAAACGCGCAGCCCTTCGACTTCGTCCCACAACCTGGCTAGAAAGCAGTTTCTTACAGCTTCCGTGTTGCAGAGTCCCTGCAGCTTGAGCTCACCCCGAAGGACGCGTCAAAAAAGGAGGCGTTCTTGAAGCCCCCCTTCTCCAAGCACAAACACACGGAGGCTCTGCAGCTTCCTTCTCAGATGGCCATGCCGTCACACTGGTCGCGCTGGCATTACCGTTGCCAGCTTCCAGCAGCTGCTAGCATGCAAAAGGGCTCGAGAAGTAAAAGGCAGTGCTGTGCTGCACCTTCGCCTTCGCACGCGTAAGCCACGTAAGTGCACTGTGTACTTGTCTCCTCTGCTTGCATCTACCGGGATACTTAATTCTCTGCATCTCGGAGCCTAAAGGTAAGAGCAGCTGTTTCCACAGAAGCTGGCTGGTGCTATAGGTAGCAGCACAAGCAGCTGTCTTTGGAGTTCCTTCTGCTGCTGCTAGCGTGACTTTTCCAGGCAAGCGAGTGGCAGCCACGCTTTCCCTGCAGCCCGTAGGATGCGCACACAAGCCATGTGCACGGCAGCTTCGTTCTTCGCTTTTTGTAACGCGTCGCGCTTTCATTGCCCCGGAGGCGAAGAGTCGTCTGCTTCTCGCCCAGAAAGCTCTGCCGGCAGAGGGGCGCACCAGAGCACTGCTTCTGCCGGAACACGCCTGGCCCATACACACAATCCCTCTCAGCGCTACGTGGCACCACACTCTGCCTCTCCTGTGCTCCGCATCTAAACGGAAAGGCCCTCGGCTACGTCGCGCACAGAGAACTGTGCCAGAACAACGCGCTTCCCGGCGCTGGCCCCTGCGGCTCGGAGAAACTTGGATTTGCACCACATTCCCGGGCAGCCCCCTTTACAAGCTGCACAGCGCCCTCGGATCGCGGTGCTCTTTGCACGGTCCTTGTCAGCTCCAAGTACCCCCCCGCGCACGTTACAGGCTCATAAAGACCAAGGATGCGAGTAGCCGTCTCGCCCAGAAAAATGTACCGGCGCAAAAGCACGATCTTCGTTACCCGTTCTCGTCGGCCAGACGGTTGTGCTCTGTCGAAAGGCTTGGACACCTAAACACTCCCGCGCTGCTTTCCCGGCACATTTCTCTAAGCGGAGAGCTAGACGGGCAGTTCGGACCCCATCGAAACAGAAGGAGAATGATTCTACCTGGAGCTGAGGCAAATCCGTGCACAGCACATGCTGCGTGCCAGCACTGTACACGCTGAGGAGCAGCAAAGCTGAGTGCCACCGCTGGGCTTCAGTTCTCTCCAGACGGCAGAAGGCGAAGATTGAAGCCGCAGAGCACGGGGCTTCTGTGTGCTCGGCACCGTCTTTCCAAAGCCCAGGCAAACGCGCCTTCACAAGCCCGCTCAGCCGAGAATACGCTGGCTGGCTCGGGAAGTAAACGCGCAGCCCTTCGACTTCGTCCCACAACCTGGCTAGAAAGCAGTTTCTTACAGCTTCCGTGTTGCAGAGTCCCTGCAGCTTGAGCTCACCCCGAAGGACGCGTCAAAAAAGGAGGCGTTCTTGAAGCCCCCCTTCTCCAAGCACAAACACACTGAGGCTCTGCAGCTTCCTTCTCAGATGGCCATGCCGTCACACTGGTCGCGCTGGCATTACCGTTGCCAGCTTCCAGCAGCTGCTAGCATGCAAAAGGGCTCGAGAAGTAAAAGGCAGTGCTGTGCTGCACCTTCGCCTTCGCACGCGTAAGCCACGTAAGTGCACTGTGTACTTGTCTCCTCTGCTTGCATCTACCGGGATACTTAATTCTCTGCATCTCGGAGCCTAAAGGTAAGAGCAGCTGTTTCCACAGAAGCTGGCTGGTGCTATAGGTAGCAGCACAAGCAGCTGTCTTTGGAGTTCCTTCTGCTGCTGCTAGCGTGACTTTTCCAGGCAAGCGAGTGGCAGCCACGCTTTCCCTGCAGCCCGTAGGATGCGCACACAAGCCATGTGCACGGCAGCTTCGTTCTTCGCTTTTTGTAACGCGTCGCGCTTTCATTGCCCCGGAGGCGAAGAGTCGTCTGCTTCTCGCCCAGAAAGCTCTGCCGGCAGAGGAGCGCACCAGAGCACTGCTTCTGCCGGAACACGCCTGGCCCATACACACAATCCCTCTCAGCGCTACGTGGCACCACACTCTGCCTCTCCTGTGCTCCGCATCTAAACGGAAAGGCCCTCGGCTACGTCGCGCACAGAGAACTGTGCCAGAACAACGCGCTTCCCGGCGCTGGCCCCTGCGGCTCGGAGAAACTTGGATTTGCACCACATTCCCGGGCAGCCCCCTTTACAAGCTGCACAGCGCCCTCGGATCGCGGTGCTCTTTGCACGGTCCTTGTCAGCTCCAAGTACCCCCCCCGCGCACGTTACAGGCTCATAAAGACCAAGGATGCGAGTAGCCGTCTCGCCCAGAAAAATGTACCGGCGCAAAAGCACGATCTTCGTTACCCGTTCTCGTCGGCCAGACGGTTGTGCTCTGTCGAAAGGCTTGGACACCTAAACACTCCCGCGCTGCTTTCCCGGCACATTTCTCTAAGCGGAGAGCTAGACGGGCAGTTCGGACCCCATCGAAACAGAAGGAGAATGATTCTACCTGGAGCTGAGGCAAATCCGTGCACAGCACATGCTGCGTGCCAGCACTGTACACGCTGAGGAGCAGCAAAGCTGAGTGCCACCGCTGGGCTTCAGTTCTCTCCAGACGGCAGAAGGCGAAGATTGAAGCCGCAGAGCACGGGGCTTCTGTGTGCTCGGCACCGTCTTTCCAAAGCCCAGGCAAACGCGCCTTCACAAGCCCGCTCAGCCGAGAATACGCTGGCTGGCTCGGGAAGTAAACGCGCAGCCCTTCGACTTCGTCCCACAACCTGGCTAGAAAGCAGTTTCTTACAGCTTCCGTGTTGCAGAGTCCCTGCAGCTTGAGCTCACCCCGAAGGACGCGTCAAAAAAGGAGGCGTTCTTGAAGCCCCCCTTCTCCAAGCACAAACACACTGAGGCTCTGCAGCTTCCTTCTCAGATGGCCATGCCGTCACACTGGTCGCGCTGGCATTACCGTTGCCAGCTTCCAGCAGCTGCTAGCATGCAAAAGGGCTCGAGAAGTAAAAGGCAGTGCTGTGCTGCACCTTCGCCTTCGCACGCGTAAGCCACGTAAGTGCACTGTGTACTTGTCTCCTCTGCTTGCATCTACCGGGATACTTAATTCTCTGCATCTCGGAGCCTAAAGGTAAGAGCAGCTGTTTCCACAGAAGCTGGCTAGTGCTATAGGTAGCAGCACAAGCAGCTGTCTTTGGAGTTCCTTCTGCTGCTGCTTAGCGTGACTTTTCCAGGCAAGCGAGTGGCAGCCACGCTTTCCCTGCAGCCCGTAGGATGCGCACACAAGCCATGTGCACGGCAGCTTCGTTCTTCGCTTTTTGTAACGCGTCGCGCTTTCATTGCCCCGGAGGCGAAGAGTCGTCTGCTTCTCGCACAGAAAGCTCTGCCGGCAGAGGAGCGCACCAGAGCACTGCTTCTGCCGGAACACGCCTGGCCCATACACACAATCCCTCTCAGCGCTACGTGGCACCACACTCTGCCTCTCCTGTGCTCCGCATCTAAACGGAAAGGCCCTCGGCTACGTCGCGCACAGAGAACTGTGCCAGAACAACGCGCTTCCCGGCGCTGGCCCCTGCGGCTCGGAGAAACTTGGATTTGCACCACATTCCCGGGCAGCCCCCTTTACAAGCTGCACAGCGCCCTCGGATCGCGGTGCTCTTTGCACGGTCCTTGTCAGCTCCAAGTACCCCCCCCGCGCACGTTACAGGCTCATAAAGACCAAGGATGCGAGTAGCCGTCTCGCCCAGAAAAATGTACCGGCGCAAAAGCACGATCTTCGTTACCCGTTCTCGTCGGCCAGACGGTTGTGCTCTGTCGAAAGGCTTGGACACCTAAACACTCCCGCGCTGCTTTCCCGGCACATTTCTCTAAGCGGAGAGCTAGACGGGCAGTTCGGACCCCATCGAAACAGAAGGAGAATGATTCTACCTGGAGCTGAGGCAAATCCGTGCACAGCACATGCTGCGTGCCAGCACTGTACACGCTGAGGAGCAGCAAAGCTGAGTGCCACCGCTGGGCTTCAGTTCTCTCCAGACGGCAGAAGGCGAAGATTGAAGCCGCAGAGCACGGGGCTTCTGTGTGCTCGGCACCGTCTTTCCAAAGCCCAGGCAAACGCGCCTTCACAAGCCCGCTCAGCCGAGAATACGCTGGCTGGCTCGGGAAGTAAACGCGCAGCCCTTCGACTTCGTCCCACAACCTGGCTAGAAAGCAGTTTCTTACAGCTTCCGTGTTGCAGAGTCCCTGCAGCTTGAGCTCACCCCGAAGGACGCGTCAAAAAAGGAGGCGTTCTTGAAGCCCCCCTTCTCCAAGCACAAACACACGGAGGCTCTGCAGCTTCCTTCTCAGATGGCCATGCCGTCACACTGGTCGCGCTGGCATTACCGTTGCCAGCTTCCAGCAGCTGCTAGCATGCAAAAGGGCTCGAGAAGTAAAAGGCAGTGCTGTGCTGCACCTTCGCCTTCGCACGCGTAAGCCACGTAAGTGCACTGTGTACTTGTCTCCTCTGCTTGCATCTACCGGGATACTTAATTCTCTGCATCTCGGAGCCTAAAGGTAAGAGCAGCTGTTTCCACAGAAGCTGGCTGGTGCTATAGGTAGCAGCACAAGCAGCTGTCTTTGGAGTTCCTTCTGCTGCTGCTAGCGTGACTTTTCCAGGCAAGCGAGTGGCAGCCACGCTTTCCCTGCAGCCCGTAGGATGCGCACACAAGCCATGTGCACGGCAGCTTCGTTCTTCGCTTTTTGTAACGCGTCGCGCTTTCATTGCCCCGGAGGCGAAGAGTCGTCTGCTTCTCGCCCAGAAAGCTCTGCCGGCAGAGGGGCGCACCAGAGCACTGCTTCTGCCGGAACACGCCTGGCCCATACACACAATCCCTCTCAGCGCTACGTGGCACCACACTCTGCCTCTCCTGTGCTCCGCATCTAAACGGAAAGGCCCTCGGCTACGTCGCGCACAGAGAACTGTGCCAGAACAACGCGCTTCCCGGCGCTGGCCCCTGCGGCTCGGAGAAACTTGGATTTGCACCACATTCCCGGGCAGCCCCCTTTACAAGCTGCACAGCGCCCTCGGATCGCGGTGCTCTTTGCACGGTCCTTGTCAGCTCCAAGTACCCCCCCCGCGCACGTTACAGGCTCATAAAGACCAAGGATGCGAGTAGCCGTCTCGCCCAGAAAAATGTACCGGCGCAAAAGCACGATCTTCGTTACCCGTTCTCGTCGGCCAGACGGTTGTGCTCTGTCGAAAGGCTTGGACACCTAAACACTCCCGCGCTGCTTTCCCGGCACATTTCTCTAAGCGGAGAGCTAGACGGGCAGTTCGGACCCCATCGAAACAGAAGGAGAATGATTCTACCTGGAGCTGAGGCAAATCCGTGCACAGCACATGCTGCGTGCCAGCACTGTACACGCTGAGGAGCAGCAAAGCTGAGTGCCACCGCTGGGCTTCAGTTCTCTCCAGACGGCAGAAGGCGAAGATTGAAGCCGCAGAGCACGGGGCTTCTGTGTGCTCGGCACCGTCTTTCCAAAGCCCAGGCAAACGCGCCTTCACAAGCCCGCTCAGCCGAGAATACGCTGGCTGGCTCGGGAAGTAAACGCGCAGCCCTTCGACTTCGTCCCACAACCTGGCTAGAAAGCAGTTTCTTACAGCTTCCGTGTTGCAGAGTCCCTGCAGCTTGAGCTCACCCCGAAGGACGCGTCAAAAAAGGAGGCGTTCTTGAAGCCCCCCTTCTCCAAGCACAAACACACGGAGGCTCTGCAGCTTCCTTCTCAGATGGCCATGCCGTCACACTGGTCGCGCTGGCATTACCGTTGCCAGCTTCCAGCAGCTGCTAGCATGCAAAAGGGCTCGAGAAGTAAAAGGCAGTGCTGTGCTGCACCTTCGCCTTCGCACGCGTAAGCCACGTAAGTGCACTGTGTACTTGTCTCCTCTGCTTGCATCTACCGGGATACTTAATTCTCTGCATCTCGGAGCCTAAAGGTAAGAGCAGCTGTTTCCACAGAAGCTGGCTGGTGCTATAGGTAGCAGCACAAGCAGCTGTCTTTGGAGTTCCTTCTGCTGCTGCTAGCGTGACTTTTCCAGGCAAGCGAGTGGCAGCCACGCTTTCCCTGCAGCCCGTAGGATGCGCACACAAGCCATGTGCACGGCAGCTTCGTTCTTCGCTTTTTGTAACGCGTCGCGCTTTCATTGCCCCGGAGGCGAAGAGTCGTCTGCTTCTCGCCCAGAAAGCTCTGCCGGCAGAGGGGCGCACCAGAGCACTGCTTCTGCCGGAACACGCCTGGCCCATACACACAATCCCTCTCAGCGCTACGTGGCACCACACTCTGCCTCTCCTGTGCTCCGCATCTAAACGGAAAGGCCCTCGGCTACGTCGCGCACAGAGAACTGTGCCAGAACAACGCGCTTCCCGGCGCTGGCCCCTGCGGCTCGGAGAAACTTGGATTTGCACCACATTCCCGGGCAGCCCCCTTTACAAGCTGCACAGCGCCCTCGGATCGCGGTGCTCTTTGCACGGTCCTTGTCAGCTCCAAGTACCCCCCCGCGCACGTTACAGGCTCATAAAGACCAAGGATGCGAGTAGCCGTCTCGCCCAGAAAAATGTACCGGCGCAAAAGCACGATCTTCGTTACCCGTTCTCGTCGGCCAGACGGTTGTGCTCTGTCGAAAGGCTTGGACACCTAAACACTCCCGCGCTGCTTTCCCGGCACATTTCTCTAAGCGGAGAGCTAGACGGGCAGTTCGGACCCCATCGAAACAGAAGGAGAATGATTCTACCTGGAGCTGAGGCAAATCCGTGCACAGCACATGCTGCGTGCCAGCACTGTACACGCTGAGGAGCAGCAAAGCTGAGTGCCACCGCTGGGCTTCAGTTCTCTCCAGACGGCAGAAGGCGAAGATTGAAGCCGCAGAGCACGGGGCTTCTGTGTGCTCGGCACCGTCTTTCCAAAGCCCAGGCAAACGCGCCTTCACAAGCCCGCTCAGCCGAGAATACGCTGGCTGGCTCGGGAAGTAAACGCGCAGCCCTTCGACTTCGTCCCACAACCTGGCTAGAAAGCAGTTTCTTACAGCTTCCGTGTTGCAGAGTCCCTGCAGCTTGAGCTCACCCCGAAGGACGCGTCAAAAAAGGAGGCGTTCTTGAAGCCCCCCTTCTCCAAGCACAAACACACTGAGGCTCTGCAGCTTCCTTCTCAGATGGCCATGCCGTCACACTGGTCGCGCTGGCATTACCGTTGCCAGCTTCCAGCAGCTGCTAGCATGCAAAAGGGCTCGAGAAGTAAAAGGCAGTGCTGTGCTGCACCTTCGCCTTCGCACGCGTAAGCCACGTAAGTGCACTGTGTACTTGTCTCCTCTGCTTGCATCTACCGGGATACTTAATTCTCTGCATCTCGGAGCCTAAAGGTAAGAGCAGCTGTTTCCACAGAAGCTGGCTGGTGCTATAGGTAGCAGCACAAGCAGCTGTCTTTGGAGTTCCTTCTGCTGCTGCTAGCGTGACTTTTCCAGGCAAGCGAGTGGCAGCCACGCTTTCCCTGCAGCCCGTAGGATGCGCACACAAGCCATGTGCACGGCAGCTTCGTTCTTCGCTTTTTGTAACGCGTCGCGCTTTCATTGCCCCGGAGGCGAAGAGTCGTCTGCTTCTCGCCCAGAAAGCTCTGCCGGCAGAGGAGCGCACCAGAGCACTGCTTCTGCCGGAACACGCCTGGCCCATACACACAATCCCTCTCAGCGCTACGTGGCACCACACTCTGCCTCTCCTGTGCTCCGCATCTAAACGGAAAGGCCCTCGGCTACGTCGCGCACAGAGAACTGTGCCAGAACAACGCGCTTCCCGGCGCTGGCCCCTGCGGCTCGGAGAAACTTGGATTTGCACCACATTCCCGGGCAGCCCCCTTTACAAGCTGCACAGCGCCCTCGGATCGCGGTGCTCTTTGCACGGTCCTTGTCAGCTCCAAGTACCCCCCCCGCGCACGTTACAGGCTCATAAAGACCAAGGATGCGAGTAGCCGTCTCGCCCAGAAAAATGTACCGGCGCAAAAGCACGATCTTCGTTACCCGTTCTCGTCGGCCAGACGGTTGTGCTCTGTCGAAAGGCTTGGACACCTAAACACTCCCGCGCTGCTTTCCCGGCACATTTCTCTAAGCGGAGAGCTAGACGGGCAGTTCGGACCCCATCGAAACAGAAGGAGAATGATTCTACCTGGAGCTGAGGCAAATCCGTGCACAGCACATGCTGCGTGCCAGCACTGTACACGCTGAGGAGCAGCAAAGCTGAGTGCCACCGCTGGGCTTCAGTTCTCTCCAGACGGCAGAAGGCGAAGATTGAAGCCGCAGAGCACGGGGCTTCTGTGTGCTCGGCACCGTCTTTCCAAAGCCCAGGCAAACGCGCCTTCACAAGCCCGCTCAGCCGAGAATACGCTGGCTGGCTCGGGAAGTAAACGCGCAGCCCTTCGACTTCGTCCCACAACCTGGCTAGAAAGCAGTTTCTTACAGCTTCCGTGTTGCAGAGTCCCTGCAGCTTGAGCTCACCCCGAAGGACGCGTCAAAAAAGGAGGCGTTCTTGAAGCCCCCCTTCTCCAAGCACAAACACACGGAGGCTCTGCAGCTTCCTTCTCAGATGGCCATGCCGTCACACTGGTCGCGCTGGCATTACCGTTGCCAGCTTCCAGCAGCTGCTAGCATGCAAAAGGGCTCGAGAAGTAAAAGGCAGTGCTGTGCTGCACCTTCGCCTTCGCACGCGTAAGCCACGTAAGTGCACTGTGTACTTGTCTCCTCTGCTTGCATCTACCGGGATACTTAATTCTCTGCATCTCGGAGCCTAAAGGTAAGAGCAGCTGTTTCCACAGAAGCTGGCTGGTGCTATAGGTAGCAGCACAAGCAGCTGTCTTTGGAGTTCCTTCTGCTGCTGCTAGCGTGACTTTTCCAGGCAAGCGAGTGGCAGCCACGCTTTCCCTGCAGCCCGTAGGATGCGCACACAAGCCATGTGCACGGCAGCTTCGTTCTTCGCTTTTTGTAACGCGTCGCGCTTTCATTGCCCCGGAGGCGAAGAGTCGTCTGCTTCTCGCCCAGAAAGCTCTGCCGGCAGAGGGGCGCACCAGAGCACTGCTTCTGCCGGAACACGCCTGGCCCATACACACAATCCCTCTCAGCGCTACGTGGCACCACACTCTGCCTCTCCTGTGCTCCGCATCTAAACGGAAAGGCCCTCGGCTACGTCGCGCACAGAGAACTGTGCCAGAACAACGCGCTTCCCGGCGCTGGCCCCTGCGGCTCGGAGAAACTTGGATTTGCACCACATTCCCGGGCAGCCCCCTTTACAAGCTGCACAGCGCCCTCGGATCGCGGTGCTCTTTGCACGGTCCTTGTCAGCTCCAAGTACCCCCCCGCGCACGTTACAGGCTCATAAAGACCAAGGATGCGAGTAGCCGTCTCGCCCAGAAAAATGTACCGGCGCAAAAGCACGATCTTCGTTACCCGTTCTCGTCGGCCAGACGGTTGTGCTCTGTCGAAAGGCTTGGACACCTAAACACTCCCGCGCTGCTTTCCCGGCACATTTCTCTAAGCGGAGAGCTAGACGGGCAGTTCGGACCCCATCGAAACAGAAGGAGAATGATTCTACCTGGAGCTGAGGCAAATCCGTGCACAGCACATGCTGCGTGCCAGCACTGTACACGCTGAGGAGCAGCAAAGCTGAGTGCCACCGCTGGGCTTCAGTTCTCTCCAGACGGCAGAAGGCGAAGATTGAAGCCGCAGAGCACGGGGCTTCTGTGTGCTCGGCACCGTCTTTCCAAAGCCCAGGCAAACGCGCCTTCACAAGCCCGCTCAGCCGAGAATACGCTGGCTGGCTCGGGAAGTAAACGCGCAGCCCTTCGACTTCGTCCCACAACCTGGCTAGAAAGCAGTTTCTTACAGCTTCCGTGTTGCAGAGTCCCTGCAGCTTGAGCTCACCCCGAAGGACGCGTCAAAAAAGGAGGCGTTCTTGAAGCCCCCCTTCTCCAAGCACAAACACACGGAGGCTCTGCAGCTTCCTTCTCAGATGGCCATGCCGTCACACTGGTCGCGCTGGCATTACCGTTGCCAGCTTCCAGCAGCTGCTAGCATGCAAAAGGGCTCGAGAAGTAAAAGGCAGTGCTGTGCTGCACCTTCGCCTTCGCACGCGTAAGCCACGTAAGTGCACTGTGTACTTGTCTCCTCTGCTTGCATCTACCGGGATACTTAATTCTCTGCATCTCGGAGCCTAAAGGTAAGAGCAGCTGTTTCCACAGAAGCTGGCTGATGCTATAGGTAGCAGCACAAGCAGCTGTCTTTGGAGTTCCTTCTGCTGCTGCTAGCGTGACTTTTCCAGGCAAGCGAGTGGCAGCCACGCTTTCCCTGCAGCCCGTAGGATGCGCACACAAGCCATGTGCACGGCAGCTTCGTTCTTCGCTTTTTGTAACGCGTCGCGCTTTCATTGCCCCGGAGGCGAAGAGTCGTCTGCTTCTCGCCCAGAAAGCTCTGCCGGCAGAGGGGCGCACCAGAGCACTGCTTCTGCCGGAACACGCCTGGCCCATACACACAATCCCTCTCAGCGCTACGTGGCACCACACTCTGCCTCTCCTGTGCTCCGCATCTAAACGGAAAGGCCCTCGGCTACGTCGCGCACAGAGAACTGTGCCAGAACAACGCGCTTCCCGGCGCTGGCCCCTGCGGCTCGGAGAAACTTGGATTTGCACCACATTCCCGGGCAGCCCCCTTTACAAGCTGCACAGCGCCCTCGGATCGCGGTGCTCTTTGCACGGTCCTTGTCAGCTCCAAGTACCCCCCCGCGCACGTTACAGGCTCATAAAGACCAAGGATGCGAGTAGCCGTCTCGCCCAGAAAAATGTACCGGCGCAAAAGCACGATCTTCGTTACCCGTTCTCGTCGGCCAGACGGTTGTGCTCTGTCGAAAGGCTTGGACACCTAAACACTCCCGCGCTGCTTTCCCGGCACATTTCTCTAAGCGGAGAGCTAGACGGGCAGTTCGGACCCCATCGAAACAGAAGGAGAATGATTCTACCTGGAGCTGAGGCAAATCCGTGCACAGCACATGCTGCGTGCCAGCACTGTACACGCTGAGGAGCAGCAAAGCTGAGTGCCACCGCTGGGCTTCAGTTCTCTCCAGACGGCAGAAGGCGAAGATTGAAGCCGCAGAGCACGGGGCTTCTGTGTGCTCGGCACCGTCTTTCCAAAGCCCAGGCAAACGCGCCTTCACAAGCCCGCTCAGCCGAGAATACGCTGGCTGGCTCGGGAAGTAAACGCGCAGCCCTTCGACTTCGTCCCACAACCTGGCTAGAAAGCAGTTTCTTACAGCTTCCGTGTTGCAGAGTCCCTGCAGCTTGAGCTCACCCCGAAGGACGCGTCAAAAAAGGAGGCGTTCTTGAAGCCCCCCTTCTCCAAGCACAAACACACTGAGGCTCTGCAGCTTCCTTCTC
Source organism: Aphelocoma coerulescens (assembly GCF_041296385.1). Lineage (NCBI taxonomy): Eukaryota > Metazoa > Chordata > Aves > Passeriformes > Corvidae > Aphelocoma > Aphelocoma coerulescens. The sequence goes on from NW_027183621.1 coordinate 92,278, forward strand.
AGATGGCCATGCCGTCACACTGGTCGCGCTGGCATTACCGTTGCCAGCTTCCAGCAGCTGCTAGCATGCAAAAGGGCTCGAGAAGTAAAAGGCAGTGCTGTGCTGCACCTTCGCCTTCGCACGCGTAAGCCACGTAAGTGCACTGTGTACTTGTCTCCTCTGCTTGCATCTACCGGGATACTTAATTCTCTGCATCTCGGAGCCTAAAGGTAAGAGCAGCTGTTTCCACAGAAGCTGGCTGGTGCTATAGGTAGCAGCACAAGCAGCTGTCTTTGGAGTTCCTTCTGCTGCTGCTAGCGTGACTTTTCCAGGCAAGCGAGTGGCAGCCACGCTTTCCCTGCAGCCCGTAGGATGCGCACACAAGCCATGTGCACGGCAGCTTCGTTCTTCGCTTTTTGTAACGCGTCGCGCTTTCATTGCCCCGGAGGCGAAGAGTCGTCTGCTTCTCGCCCAGAAAGCTCTGCCGGCAGAGGAGCGCACCAGAGCACTGCTTCTGCCGGAACACGCCTGGCCCATACACACAATCCCTCTCAGCGCTACGTGGCACCACACTCTGCCTCTCCTGTGCTCCGCATCTAAACGGAAAGGCCCTCGGCTACGTCGCGCACAGAGAACTGTGCCAGAACAACGCGCTTCCCGGCGCTGGCCCCTGCGGCTCGGAGAAACTTGGATTTGCACCACATTCCCGGGCAGCCCCCTTTACAAGCTGCACAGCGCCCTCGGATCGCGGTGCTCTTTGCACGGTCCTTGTCAGCTCCAAGTACCCCCCCCGCGCACGTTACAGGCTCATAAAGACCAAGGATGCGAGTAGCCGTCTCGCCCAGAAAAATGTACCGGCGCAAAAGCACGATCTTCGTTACCCGTTCTCGTCGGCCAGACGGTTGTGCTCTGTCGAAAGGCTTGGACACCTAAACACTCCCGCGCTGCTTTCCCGGCACATTTCTCTAAGCGGAGAGCTAGACGGGCAGTTCGGACCCCATCGAAACAGAAGGAGAATGATTCTACCTGGAGCTGAGGCAAATCCGTGCACAGCACATGCTGCGTGCCAGCACTGTACACGCTGAGGAGCAGCAAAGCTGAGTGCCACCGCTGGGCTTCAGTTCTCTCCAGACGGCAGAAGGCGAAGATTGAAGCCGCAGAGCACGGGGCTTCTGTGTGCTCGGCACCGTCTTTCCAAAGCCCAGGCAAACGCGCCTTCACAAGCCCGCTCAGCCGAGAATACGCTGGCTGGCTCGGGAAGTAAACGCGCAGCCCTTCGACTTCGTCCCACAACCTGGCTAGAAAGCAGTTTCTTACAGCTTCCGTGTTGCAGAGTCCCTGCAGCTTGAGCTCACCCCGAAGGACGCGTCAAAAAAGGAGGCGTTCTTGAAGCCCCCCTTCTCCAAGCACAAACACACTGAGGCTCTGCAGCTTCCTTCTCAGATGGCCATGCCGTCACACTGGTCGCGCTGGCATTACCGTTGCCAGCTTCCAGCAGCTGCTAGCATGCAAAAGGGCTCGAGAAGTAAAAGGCAGTGCTGTGCTGCACCTTCGCCTTCGCACGCGTAAGCCACGTAAGTGCACTGTGTACTTGTCTCCTCTGCTTGCATCTACCGGGATACTTAATTCTCTGCATCTCGGAGCCTAAAGGTAAGAGCAGCTGTTTCCACAGAAGCTGGCTGGTGCTATAGGTAGCAGCACAAGCAGCTGTCTTTGGAGTTCCTTCTGCTGCTGCTAGCGTGACTTTTCCAGGCAAGCGAGTGGCAGCCACGCTTTCCCTGCAGCCCGTAGGATGCGCACACAAGCCATGTGCACGGCAGCTTCGTTCTTCGCTTTTTGTAACGCGTCGCGCTTTCATTGCCCCGGAGGCGAAGAGTCGTCTGCTTCTCGCCCAGAAAGCTCTGCCGGCAGAGGAGCGCACCAGAGCACTGCTTCTGCCGGAACACGCCTGGCCCATACACACAATCCCTCTCAGCGCTACGTGGCACCACACTCTGCCTCTCCTGTGCTCCGCATCTAAACGGAAAGGCCCTCGGCTACGTCGCGCACAGAGAACTGTGCCAGAACAACGCGCTTCCCGGCGCTGGCCCCTGCGGCTCGGAGAAACTTGGATTTGCACCACATTCCCGGGCAGCCCCCTTTACAAGCTGCACAGCGCCCTCGGATCGCGGTGCTCTTTGCACGGTCCTTGTCAGCTCCAAGTACCCCCCCCGCGCACGTTACAGGCTCATAAAGACCAAGGATGCGAGTAGCCGTCTCGCCCAGAAAAATGTACCGGCGCAAAAGCACGATCTTCGTTACCCGTTCTCGTCGGCCAGACGGTTGTGCTCTGTCGAAAGGCTTGGACACCTAAACACTCCCGCGCTGCTTTCCCGGCACATTTCTCTAAGCGGAGAGCTAGACGGGCAGTTCGGACCCCATCGAAACAGAAGGAGAATGATTCTACCTGGAGCTGAGGCAAATCCGTGCACAGCACATGCTGCGTGCCAGCACTGTACACGCTGAGGAGCAGCAAAGCTGAGTGCCACCGCTGGGCTTCAGTTCTCTCCAGACGGCAGAAGGCGAAGATTGAAGCCGCAGAGCACGGGGCTTCTGTGTGCTCGGCACCGTCTTTCCAAAGCCCAGGCAAACGCGCCTTCACAAGCCCGCTCAGCCGAGAATACGCTGGCTGGCTCGGGAAGTAAACGCGCAGCCCTTCGACTTCGTCCCACAACCTGGCTAGAAAGCAGTTTCTTACAGCTTCCGTGTTGCAGAGTCCCTGCAGCTTGAGCTCACCCCGAAGGACGCGTCAAAAAAGGAGGCGTTCTTGAAGCCCCCCTTCTCCAAGCACAAACACACTGAGGCTCTGCAGCTTCCTTCTCAGATGGCCATGCCGTCACACTGGTCGCGCTGGCATTACCGTTGCCAGCTTCCAGCAGCTGCTAGCATGCAAAAGGGCTCGAGAAGTAAAAGGCAGTGCTGTGCTGCACCTTCGCCTTCGCACGCATAAGCCACGTAAGTGCACTGTGTACTTGTCTCCTCTGCTTGCATCTACCGGGATACTTAATTCTCTGCATCTCGGAGCCTAAAGGTAAGAGCAGCTGTTTCCACAGAAGCTGGCTGGTGCTATAGGTAGCAGCACAAGCAGCTGTCTTTGGAGTTCCTTCTGCTGCTGCTAGCGTGACTTTTCCAGGCAAGCGAGTGGCAGCCACGCTTTCCCTGCAGCCCGTAGGATGCGCACACAAGCCATGTGCACGGCAGCTTCGTTCTTCGCTTTTTGTAACGCGTCGCGCTTTCATTGCCCCGGAGGCGAAGAGTCGTCTGCTTCTCGCACAGAAAGCTCTGCCGGCAGAGGGGCGCACCAGAGCACTGCTTCTGCCGGAACACGCCTGGCCCATACACACAATCCCTCTCAGCGCTACGTGGCACCACACTCTGCCTCTCCTGTGCTCCGCATCTAAACGGAAAGGCCCTCGGCTACGTCGCGCACAGAGAACTGTGCCAGAACAACGCGCTTCCCGGCGCTGGCCCCTGCGGCTCGGAGAAACTTGGATTTGCACCACATTCCCGGGCAGCCCCCTTTACAAGCTGCACAGCGCCCTCGGATCGCGGTGCTCTTTGCACGGTCCTTGTCAGCTCCAAGTACCCCCCCCGCGCACGTTACAGGCTCATAAAGACCAAGGATGCGAGTAGCCGTCTCGCCCAGAAAAATGTACCGGCGCAAAAGCACGATCTTCGTTACCCGTTCTCGTCGGCCAGACGGTTGTGCTCTGTCGAAAGGCTTGGACACCTAAACACTCCCGCGCTGCTTTCCCGGCACATTTCTCTAAGCGGAGAGCTAGACGGGCAGTTCGGACCCCATCGAAACAGAAGGAGAATGATTCTACCTGGAGCTGAGGCAAATCCGTGCACAGCACATGCTGCGTGCCAGCACTGTACACGCTGAGGAGCAGCAAAGCTGAGTGCCACCGCTGGGCTTCAGTTCTCTCCAGACGGCAGAAGGCGAAGATTGAAGCCGCAGAGCACGGGGCTTCTGTGTGCTCGGCACCGTCTTTCCAAAGCCCAGGCAAACGCGCCTTCACAAGCCCGCTCAGCCGAGAATACGCTGGCTGGCTCGGGAAGTAAACGCGCAGCCCTTCGACTTCGTCCCACAACCTGGCTAGAAAGCAGTTTCTTACAGCTTCCGTGTTGCAGAGTCCCTGCAGCTTGAGCTCACCCCGAAGGACGCGTCAAAAAAGGAGGCGTTCTTGAAGCCCCCCTTCTCCAAGCACAAACACACGGAGGCTCTGCAGCTTCCTTCTCAGATGGCCATGCCGTCACACTGGTCGCGCTGGCATTACCGTTGCCAGCTTCCAGCAGCTGCTAGCATGCAAAAGGGCTCGAGAAGTAAAAGGCAGTGCTGTGCTGCACCTTCGCCTTCGCACGCGTAAGCCACGTAAGTGCACTGTGTACTTGTCTCCTCTGCTTGCATCTACCGGGATACTTAATTCTCTGCATCTCGGAGCCTAAAGGTAAGAGCAGCTGTTTCCACAGAAGCTGGCTGATGCTATAGGTAGCAGCACAAGCAGCTGTCTTTGGAGTTCCTTCTGCTGCTGCTAGCGTGACTTTTCCAGGCAAGCGAGTGGCAGCCACGCTTTCCCTGCAGCCCGTAGGATGCGCACACAAGCCATGTGCACGGCAGCTTCGTTCTTCGCTTTTTGTAACGCGTCGCGCTTTCATTGCCCCGGAGGCGAAGAGTCGTCTGCTTCTCGCCCAGAAAGCTCTGCCGGCAGAGGGGCGCACCAGAGCACTGCTTCTGCCGGAACACGCCTGGCCCATACACACAATCCCTCTCAGCGCTACGTGGCACCACACTCTGCCTCTCCTGTGCTCCGCATCTAAACGGAAAGGCCCTCGGCTACGTCGCGCACAGAGAACTGTGCCAGAACAACGCGCTTCCCGGCGCTGGCCCCTGCGGCTCGGAGAAACTTGGATTTGCACCACATTCCCGGGCAGCCCCCTTTACAAGCTGCACAGCGCCCTCGGATCGCGGTGCTCTTTGCACGGTCTTTGTCAGCTCCAAGTACCCCCCCGCGCACGTTACAGGCTCATAAAGACCAAGGATGCGAGTAGCCGTCTCGCCCAGAAAAATGTACCGGCGCAAAAGCACGATCTTCGTTACCCGTTCTCGTCGGCCAGACGGTTGTGCTCTGTCGAAAGGCTTGGACACCTAAACACTCCCGCGCTGCTTTCCCGGCACATTTCTCTAAGCGGAGAGCTAGACGGGCAGTTCGGACCCCATCGAAACAGAAGGAGAATGATTCTACCTGGAGCTGAGGCAAATCCGTGCACAGCACATGCTGCGTGCCAGCACTGTACACGCTGAGGAGCAGCAAAGCTGAGTGCCACCGCTGGGCTTCAGTTCTCTCCAGACGGCAGAAGGCGAAGATTGAAGCCGCAGAGCACGGGGCTTCTGTGTGCTCGGCACCGTCTTTCCAAAGCCCAGGCAAACGCGCCTTCACAAGCCCGCTCAGCCGAGAATACGCTGGCTGGCTCGGGAAGTAAACGCGCAGCCCTTCGACTTCGTCCCACAACCTGGCTAGAAAGCAGTTTCTTACAGCTTCCGTGTTGCAGAGTCCCTGCAGCTTGAGCTCACCCCGAAGGACGCGTCAAAAAAGGAGGCGTTCTTGAAGCCCCCCTTCTCCAAGCACAAACACACTGAGGCTCTGCAGCTTCCTTCTCAGATGGCCATGCCGTCACACTGGTCGCGCTGGCATTACCGTTGCCAGCTTCCAGCAGCTGCTAGCATGCAAAAGGGCTCGAGAAGTAAAAGGCAGTGCTGTGCTGCACCTTCGCCTTCGCACGCGTAAGCCACGTAAGTGCACTGTGTACTTGTCTCCTCTGCTTGCATCTACCGGGATACTTAATTCTCTGCATCTCGGAGCCTAAAGGTAAGAGCAGCTGTTTCCACAGAAGCTGGCTGGTGCTATAGGTAGCAGCACAAGCAGCTGTCTTTGGAGTTCCTTCTGCTGCTGCTAGCGTGACTTTTCCAGGCAAGCGAGTGGCAGCCACGCTTTCCCTGCAGCCCGTAGGATGCGCACACAAGCCATGTGCACGGCAGCTTCGTTCTTCGCTTTTTGTAACGCGTCGCGCTTTCATTGCCCCGGAGGCGAAGAGTCGTCTGCTTCTCGCCCAGAAAGCTCTGCCGGCAGAGGAGCGCACCAGAGCACTGCTTCTGCCGGAACACGCCTGGCCCATACACACAATCCCTCTCAGCGCTACGTGGCACCACACTCTGCCTCTCCTGTGCTCCGCATCTAAACGGAAAGGCCCTCGGCTACGTCGCGCACAGAGAACTGTGCCAGAACAACGCGCTTCCCGGCGCTGGCCCCTGCGGCTCGGAGAAACTTGGATTTGCACCACATTCCCGGGCAGCCCCCTTTACAAGCTGCACAGCGCCCTCGGATCGCGGTGCTCTTTGCACGGTCCTTGTCAGCTCCAAGTACCCCCCCCGCGCACGTTACAGGCTCATAAAGACCAAGGATGCGAGTAGCCGTCTCGCCCAGAAAAATGTACCGGCGCAAAAGCACGATCTTCGTTACCCGTTCTCGTCGGCCAGACGGTTGTGCTCTGTCGAAAGGCTTGGACACCTAAACACTCCCGCGCTGCTTTCCCGGCACATTTCTCTAAGCGGAGAGCTAGACGGGCAGTTCGGACCCCATCGAAACAGAAGGAGAATGATTCTACCTGGAGCTGAGGCAAATCCGTGCACAGCACATGCTGCGTGCCAGCACTGTACACGCTGAGGAGCAGCAAAGCTGAGTGCCACCGCTGGGCTTCAGTTCTCTCCAGACGGCAGAAGGCGAAGATTGAAGCCGCAGAGCACGGGGCTTCTGTGTGCTCGGCACCGTCTTTCCAAAGCCCAGGCAAACGCGCCTTCACAAGCCCGCTCAGCCGAGAATACGCTGGCTGGCTCGGGAAGTAAACGCGCAGCCCTTCGACTTCGTCCCACAACCTGGCTAGAAAGCAGTTTCTTACAGCTTCCGTGTTGCAGAGTCCCTGCAGCTTGAGCTCACCCCGAAGGACGCGTCAAAAAAGGAGGCGTTCTTGAAGCCCCCCTTCTCCAAGCACAAACACACTGAGGCTCTGCAGCTTCCTTCTCAGATGGCCATGCCGTCACACTGGTCGCGCTGGCATTACCGTTGCCAGCTTCCAGCAGCTGCTAGCATGCAAAAGGGCTCGAGAAGTAAAAGGCAGTGCTGTGCTGCACCTTCGCCTTCGCACGCGTAAGCCACGTAAGTGCACTGTGTACTTGTCTCCTCTGCTTGCATCTACCGGGATACTTAATTCTCTGCATCTCGGAGCCTAAAGGTAAGAGCAGCTGTTTCCACAGAAGCTGGCTGGTGCTATAGGTAGCAGCACAAGCAGCTGTCTTTGGAGTTCCTTCTGCTGCTGCTAGCGTGACTTTTCCAGGCAAGCGAGTGGCAGCCACGCTTTCCCTGCAGCCCGTAGGATGCGCACACAAGCCATGTGCACGGCAGCTTCGTTCTTCGCTTTTTGTAACGCGTCGCGCTTTCATTGCCCCGGAGGCGAAGAGTCGTCTGCTTCTCGCCCAGAAAGCTCTGCCGGCAGAGGGGCGCACCAGAGCACTGCTTCTGCCGGAACACGCCTGGCCCATACACACAATCCCTCTCAGCGCTACGTGGCACCACACTCTGCCTCTCCTGTGCTCCGCATCTAAACGGAAAGGCCCTCGGCTACGTCGCGCACAGAGAACTGTGCCAGAACAACGCGCTTCCCGGCGCTGGCCCCTGCGGCTCGGAGAAACTTGGATTTGCACCACATTCCCGGGCAGCCCCCTTTACAAGCTGCACAGCGCCCTCGGATCGCGGTGCTCTTTGCACGGTCCTTGTCAGCTCCAAGTACCCCCCCCGCGCACGTTACAGGCTCATAAAGACCAAGGATGCGAGTAGCCGTCTCGCCCAGAAAAATGTATCGGCGCAAAAGCACGATCTTCGTTACCCGTTCTCGTCGGCCAGACGGTTGTGCTCTGTCGAAAGGCTTGGACACCTAAACACTCCCGCGCTGCTTTCCCGGCACATTTCTCTAAACGGAGAGCTAGACGGGCAGTTCGGACCCCATCGAAACAGAAGGAGAATGATTCTACCTGGAGCTGAGGCAAATCCGTGCACAGCACATGCTGCGTGCCAGCACTGTACACGCTGAGGAGCAGCAAAGCTGAGTGCCACCGCTGGGCTTCAGTTCTCTCCAGACGGCAGAAGGCGAAGATTGAAGCCGCAGAGCACGGGGCTTCTGTGTGCTCGGCACCGTCTTTCCAAAGCCCAGGCAAACGCGCCTTCACAAGCCCGCTCAGCCGAGAATACGCTGGCTGGCTCGGGAAGTAAACGCGCAGCCCTTCGACTTCGTCCCACAACCTGGCTAGAAAGCAGTTTCTTACAGCTTCCGTGTTGCAGAGTCCCTGCAGCTTGAGCTCACCCCGAAGGACGCGTCAAAAAAGGAGGCGTTCTTGAAGCCCCCCTTCTCCAAGCACAAACACACTGAGGCTCTGCAGCTTCCTTCTCAGATGGCCATGCCGTCACACTGGTCGCGCTGGCATTACCGTTGCCAGCTTCCAGCAGCTGCTAGCATGCAAAAGGGCTCGAGAAGTAAAAGGCAGTGCTGTGCTGCACCTTCGCCTTCGCACGCGTAAGCCACGTAAGTGCACTGTGTACTTGTCTCCTCTGCTTGCATCTACCGGGATACTTAATTCTCTGCATCTCGGAGCCTAAAGGTAAGAGCAGCTGTTTCCACAGAAGCTGGCTGGTGCTATAGGTAGCAGCACAAGCAGCTGTCTTTGGAGTTCCTTCTGCTGCTGCTAGCGTGACTTTTCCAGGCAAGCGAGTGGCAGCCACGCTTTCCCTGCAGCCCGTAGGATGCGCACACAAGCCATGTGCACGGCAGCTTCGTTCTTCGCTTTTTGTAACGCGTCGCGCTTTCATTGCCCCGGAGGCGAAGAGTCGTCTGCTTCTCGCCCAGAAAGCTCTGCCGGCAGAGGGGCGCACCAGAGCACTGCTTCTGCCGGAACACGCCTGGCCCATACACACAATCCCTCTCAGCGCTACGTGGCACCACACTCTGCCTCTCCTGTGCTCCGCATCTAAACGGAAAGGCCCTCGGCTACGTCGCGCACAGAGAACTGTGCCAGAACAACGCGCTTCCCGGCGCTGGCCCCTGCGGCTCGGAGAAACTTGGATTTGCACCACATTCCCGGGCAGCCCCCTTTACAAGCTGCACAGCGCCCTCGGATCGCGGTGCTCTTTGCACGGTCTTTGTCAGCTCCAAGTACCCCCCCGCGCACGTTACAGGCTCATAAAGACCAAGGATGCGAGTAGCCGTCTCGCCCAGAAAAATGTACCGGCGCAAAAGCACGATCTTCGTTACCCGTTCTCGTCGGCCAGACGGTTGTGCTCTGTCGAAAGGCTTGGACACCTAAACACTCCCGCGCTGCTTTCCCGGCACATTTCTCTAAGCGGAGAGCTAGACGGGCAGTTCGGACCCCATCGAAACAGAAGGAGAATGATTCTACCTGGAGCTGAGGCAAATCCGTGCACAGCACATGCTGCGTGCCAGCACTGTACACGCTGAGGAGCAGCAAAGCTGAGTGCCACCGCTGGGCTTCAGTTCTCTCCAGACGGCAGAAGGCGAAGATTGAAGCCGCAGAGCACGGGGCTTCTGTGTGCTCGGCACCGTCTTTCCAAAGCCCAGGCAAACGCGCCTTCACAAGCCCGCTCAGCCGAGAATACGCTGGCTGGCTCGGGAAGTAAACGCGCAGCCCTTCGACTTCGTCCCACAACCTGGCTAGAAAGCAGTTTCTTACAGCTTCCGTGTTGCAGAGTCCCTGCAGCTTGAGCTCACCCCGAAGGACGCGTCAAAAAAGGAGGCGTTCTTGAAGCCCCCCTTCTCCAAGCACAAACACACGGAGGCTCTGCAGCTTCCTTCTCAGATGGCCATGCCGTCACACTGGTCGCGCTGGCATTACCGTTGCCAGCTTCCAGCAGCTGCTAGCATGCAAAAGGGCTCGAGAAGTAAAAGGCAGTGCTGTGCTGCACCTTCGCCTTCGCACGCGTAAGCCACATAAGTGCACTGTGTACTTGTCTCCTCTGCTTGCATCTACCGGGATACTTAATTCTCTGCATCTCGGAGCCTAAAGGTAAGAGCAGCTGTTTCCACAGAAGCTGGCTGGTGCTATAGGTAGCAGCACAAGCAGCTGTCTTTGGAGTTCCTTCTGCTGCTGCTAGCGTGACTTTTCCAGGCAAGCGAGTGGCAGCCACGCTTTCCCTGCAGCCCGTAGGATGCGCACACAAGCCATGTGCACGGCAGCTTCGTTCTTCGCTTTTTGTAACGCGTCGCGCTTTCATTGCCCCGGAGGCGAAGAGTCGTCTGCTTCTCGCACAGAAAGCTCTGCCGGCAGAGGAGCGCACCAGAGCACTGCTTCTGCCGGAACACGCCTGGCCCATACACACAATCCCTCTCAGCGCTACGTGGCACCACACTCTGCCTCTCCTGTGCTCCGCATCTAAACGGAAAGGCCCTCGGCTACGTCGCGCACAGAGAACTGTGCCAGAACAACGCGCTTCCCGGCGCTGGCCCCTGCGGCTCGGAGAAACTTGGATTTGCACCACATTCCCGGGCAGCCCCCTTTACAAGCTGCACAGCGCCCTCGGATCGCGGTGCTCTTTGCACGGTCCTTGTCAGCTCCAAGTACCCCCCCCGCGCACGTTACAGGCTCATAAAGACCAAGGATGCGAGTAGCCGTCTCGCCCAGAAAAATGTACCGGCGCAAAAGCACGATCTTCGTTACCCGTTCTCGTCGGCCAGACGGTTGTGCTCTGTCGAAAGGCTTGGACACCTAAACACTCCCGCGCTGCTTTCCCGGCACATTTCTCTAAGCGGAGAGCTAGACGGGCAGTTCGGACCCCATCGAAACAGAAGGAGAATGATTCTACCTGGAGCTGAGGCAAATCCGTGCACAGCACATGCTGCGTGCCAGCACTGTACACGCTGAGGAGCAGCAAAGCTGAGTGCCACCGCTGGGCTTCAGTTCTCTCCAGACGGCAGAAGGCGAAGATTGAAGCCGCAGAGCACGGGGCTTCTGTGTGCTCGGCACCGTCTTTCCAAAGCCCAGGCAAACGCGCCTTCACAAGCCCGCTCAGCCGAGAATACGCTGGCTGGCTCGGGAAGTAAACGCGCAGCCCTTCGACTTCGTCCCACAACCTGGCTAGAAAGCAGTTTCTTACAGCTTCCGTGTTGCAGAGTCCCTGCAGCTTGAGCTCACCCCGAAGGACGCGTCAAAAAAGGAGGCGTTCTTGAAGCCCCCCTTCTCCAAGCACAAACACACTGAGGCTCTGCAGCTTCCTTCTCAGATGGCCATGCCGTCACACTGGTCGCGCTGGCATTACCGTTGCCAGCTTCCAGCAGCTGCTAGCATGCAAAAGGGCTCGAGAAGTAAAAGGCAGTGCTGTGCTGCACCTTCGCCTTCGCACGCGTAAGCCACGTAAGTGCACTGTGTACTTGTCTCCTCTGCTTGCATCTACCGGGATACTTAATTCTCTGCATCTCGGAGCCTAAAGGTAAGAGCAGCTGTTTCCACAGAAGCTGGCTGGTGCTATAGGTAGCAGCACAAGCAGCTGTCTTTGGAGTTCCTTCTGCTGCTGCTAGCGTGACTTTTCCAGGCAAGCGAGTGGCAGCCACGCTTTCCCTGCAGCCCGTAGGATGCGCACACAAGCCATGTGCACGGCAGCTTCGTTCTTCGCTTTTTGTAACGCGTCGCGCTTTCATTGCCCCGGAGGCGAAGAGTCGTCTGCTTCTCGCCCAGAAAGCTCTGCCGGCAGAGGGGCGCACCAGAGCACTGCTTCTGCCGGAACACGCCTGGCCCATACACACAATCCCTCTCAGCGCTACGTGGCACCACACTCTGCCTCTCCTGTGCTCCGCATCTAAACGGAAAGGCCCTCGGCTACGTCGCGCACAGAGAACTGTGCCAGAACAACGCGCTTCCCGGCGCTGGCCCCTGCGGCTCGGAGAAACTTGGATTTGCACCACATTCCCGGGCAGCCCCCTTTACAAGCTGCACAGCGCCCTCGGATCGCGGTGCTCTTTGCACGGTCCTTGTCAGCTCCAAGTACCCCCCCGCGCACGTTACAGGCTCATAAAGACCAAGGATGCGAGTAGCCGTCTCGCCCAGAAAAATGTACCGGCGCAAAAGCACGATCTTCGTTACCCGTTCTCGTCGGCCAGACGGTTGTGCTCTGTCGAAAGGCTTGGACACCTAAACACTCCCGCGCTGCTTTCCCGGCACATTTCTCTAAGCGGAGAGCTAGACGGGCAGTTCGGACCCCATCGAAACAGAAGGAGAATGATTCTACCTGGAGCTGAGGCAAATCCGTGCACAGCACATGCTGCGTGCCAGCACTGTACACGCTGAGGAGCAGCAAAGCTGAGTGCCACCGCTGGGCTTCAGTTCTCTCCAGACGGCAGAAGGCGAAGATTGAAGCCGCAGAGCACGGGGCTTCTGTGTGCTCGGCACCGTCTTTCCAAAGCCCAGGCAAACGCGCCTTCACAAGCCCGCTCAGCCGAGAATACGCTGGCTGGCTCGGGAAGTAAACGCGCAGCCCTTCGACTTCGTCCCACAACCTGGCTAGAAAGCAGTTTCTTACAGCTTCCGTGTTGCAGAGTCCCTGCAGCTTGAGCTCACCCCGAAGGACGCGTCAAAAAAGGAGGCGTTCTTGAAGCCCCCCTTCTCCAAGCACAAACACACTGAGGCTCTGCAGCTTCCTTCTCAGATGGCCATGCCGTCACACTGGTCGCGCTGGCATTACCGTTGCCAGCTTCCAGCAGCTGCTAGCATGCAAAAGGGCTCGAGAAGTAAAAGGCAGTGCTGTGCTGCACCTTCGCCTTCGCACGCGTAAGCCACGTAAGTGCACTGTGTACTTGTCTCCTCTGCTTGCATCTACCGGGATACTTAATTCTCTGCATCTCGGAGCCTAAAGGTAAGAGCAGCTGTTTCCACAGAAGCTGGCTGGTGCTATAGGTAGCAGCACAAGCAGCTGTCTTTGGAGTTCCTTCTGCTGCTGCTAGCGTGACTTTTCCAGGCAAGCGAGTGGCAGCCACGCTTTCCCTGCAGCCCGTAGGATGCGCACACAAGCCATGTGCACGGCAGCTTCGTTCTTCGCTTTTTGTAACGCGTCGCGCTTTCATTGCCCCGGAGGCGAAGAGTCGTCTGCTTCTCGCCCAGAAAGCTCTGCCGGCAGAGGGGCGCACCAGAGCACTGCTTCTGCCGGAACACGCCTGGCCCATACACACAATCCCTCTCAGCGCTACGTGGCACCACACTCTGCCTCTCCTGTGCTCCGCATCTAAACGGAAAGGCCCTCGGCTACGTCGCGCACAGAGAACTGTGCCAGAACAACGCGCTTCCCGGCGCTGGCCCCTGCGGCTCGGAGAAACTTGGATTTGCACCACATTCCCGGGCAGCCCCCTTTACAAGCTGCACAGCGCCCTCGGATCGCGGTGCTCTTTGCACGGTCCTTGTCAGCTCCAAGTACCCCCCCGCGCACGTTACAGGCTCATAAAGACCAAGGATGCGAGTAGCCGTCTCGCCCAGAAAAATGTACCGGCGCAAAAGCACGATCTTCGTTACCCGTTCTCGTCGGCCAGACGGTTGTGCTCTGTCGAAAGGCTTGGACACCTAAACACTCCCGCGCTGCTTTCCCGGCACATTTCTCTAAGCGGAGAGCTAGACGGGCAGTTCGGACCCTATCGAAACAGAAGGAGAATGATTCTACCTGGAGCTGAGGCAAATCCGTGCACAGCACATGCTGCGTGCCAGCACTGTACACGCTGAGGAGCAGCAAAGCTGAGTGCCACCGCTGGGCTTCAGTTCTCTCCAGACGGCAGAAGGCGAAGATTGAAGCCGCAGAGCACGGGGCTTCTGTGTGCTCGGCACCGTCTTTCCAAAGCCCAGGCAAACGCGCCTTCACAAGCCCGCTCAGCCGAGAATACGCTGGCTGGCTCGGGAAGTAAACGCGCAGCCCTTCGACTTCGTCCCACAACCTGGCTAGAAAGCAGTTTCTTACAGCTTCCGTGTTGCAGAGTCCCTGCAGCTTGAGCTCACCCCGAAGGACGCGTCAAAAAAGGAGGCGTTCTTGAAGCCCCCCTTCTCCAAGCACAAACACACTGAGGCTCTGCAGCTTCCTTCTCAGATGGCCATGCCGTCACACTGGTCGCGCTGGCATTACCGTTGCCAGCTTCCAGCAGCTGCTAGCATGCAAAAGGGCTCGAGAAGTAAAAGGCAGTGCTGTGCTGCACCTTCGCCTTCGCACGCGTAAGCCACGTAAGTGCACTGTGTACTTGTCTCCTCTGCTTGCATCTACCGGGATACTTAATTCTCTGCATCTCGGAGCCTAAAGGTAAGAGCAGCTGTTTCCACAGAAGCTGGCTGGTGCTATAGGTAGCAGCACAAGCAGCTGTCTTTGGAGTTCCTTCTGCTGCTGCTAGCGTGACTTTTCCAGGCAAGCGAGTGGCAGCCACGCTTTCCCTGCAGCCCGTAGGATGCGCACACAAGCCATGTGCACGGCAGCTTCGTTCTTCGCTTTTTGTAACGCGTCGCGCTTTCATTGCCCCGGAGGCGAAGAGTCGTCTGCTTCTCGCCCAGAAAGCTCTGCCGGCAGAGGGGCGCACCAGAGCACTGCTTCTGCCGGAACACGCCTGGCCCATACACACAATCCCTCTCAGCGCTACGTGGCACCACACTCTGCCTCTCCTGTGCTCCGCATCTAAACGGAAAGGCCCTCGGCTACGTCGCGCACAGAGAACTGTGCCAGAACAACGCGCTTCCCGGCGCTGGCCCCTGCGGCTCGGAGAAACTTGGATTTGCACCACATTCCCGGGCAGCCCCCTTTACAAGCTGCACAGCGCCCTCGGATCGCGGTGCTCTTTGCACGGTCCTTGTCAGCTCCAAGTACCCCCCCGCGCACGTTACAGGCTCATAAAGACCAAGGATGCGAGTAGCCGTCTCGCCCAGAAAAATGTACCGGCGCAAAAGCACGATCTTCGTTACCCGTTCTCGTCGGCCAGACGGTTGTGCTCTGTCGAAAGGCTTGGACACCTAAACACTCCCGCGCTGCTTTCCCGGCACATTTCTCTAAGCGGAGAGCTAGACGGGCAGTTCGGACCCCATCGAAACAGAAGGAGAATGATTCTACCTGGAGCTGAGGCAAATCCGTGCACAGCACATGCTGCGTGCCAGCACTGTACACGCTGAGGAGCAGCAAAGCTGAGTGCCACCGCTGGGCTTCAGTTCTCTCCAGACGGCAGAAGGCGAAGATTGAAGCCGCAGAGCACGGGGCTTCTGTGTGCTCGGCACCGTCTTTCCAAAGCCCAGGCAAACGCGCCTTCACAAGCCCGCTCAGCCGAGAATACGCTGGCTGGCTCGGGAAGTAAACGCGCAGCCCTTCGACTTCGTCCCACAACCTGGCTAGAAAGCAGTTTCTTACAGCTTCCGTGTTGCAGAGTCCCTGCAGCTTGAGCTCACCCCGAAGGACGCGTCAAAAAAGGAGGCGTTCTTGAAGCCCCCCTTCTCCAAGCACAAACACACGGAGGCTCTGCAGCTTCCTTCTCAGATGGCCATGCCGTCACACTGGTCGCGCTGGCATTACCGTTGCCAGCTTCCAGCAGCTGCTAGCATGCAAAAGGGCTCGAGAAGTAAAAGGCAGTGCTGTGCTGCACCTTCGCCTTCGCACGCGTAAGCCACGTAAGTGCACTGTGTACTTGTCTCCTCTGCTTGCATCTACCGGGATACTTAATTCTCTGCATCTCGGAGCCTAAAGGTAAGAGCAGCTGTTTCCACAGAAGCTGGCTGGTGCTATAGGTAGCAGCACAAGCAGCTGTCTTTGGAGTTCCTTCTGCTGCTGCTAGCGTGACTTTTCCAGGCAAGCGAGTGGCAGCCACGCTTTCCCTGCAGCCCGTAGGATGCGCACACAAGCCATGTGCACGGCAGCTTCGTTCTTCGCTTTTTGTAACGCGTCGCGCTTTCATTGCCCCGGAGGCGAAGAGTCGTCTGCTTCTCGCCCAGAAAGCTCTGCCGGCAGAGGGGCGCACCAGAGCACTGCTTCTGCCGGAACACGCCTGGCCCATACACACAATCCCTCTCAGCGCTACGTGGCACCACACTCTGCCTCTCCTGTGCTCCGCATCTAAACGGAAAGGCCCTCGGCTACGTCGCGCACAGAGAACTGTGCCAGAACAACGCGCTTCCCGGCGCTGGCCCCTGCGGCTCGGAGAAACTTGGATTTGCACCACATTCCCGGGCAGCCCCCTTTACAAGCTGCACAGCGCCCTCGGATCGCGGTGCTCTTTGCACGGTCCTTGTCAGCTCCAAGTACCCCCCCGCGCACGTTACAGGCTCATAAAGACCAAGGATGCGAGTAGCCGTCTCGCCCAGAAAAATGTACCGGCGCAAAAGCACGATCTTCGTTACCCGTTCTCGTCGGCCAGACGGTTGTGCTCTGTCGAAAGGCTTGGACACCTAAACACTCCCGCGCTGCTTTCCCGGCACATTTCTCTAAGCGGAGAGCTAGACGGGCAGTTCGGACCCTATCGAAACAGAAGGAGAATGATTCTACCTGGAGCTGAGGCAAATCCGTGCACAGCACATGCTGCGTGCCAGCACTGTACACGCTGAGGAGCAGCAAAGCTGAGTGCCACCGCTGGGCTTCAGTTCTCTCCAGACGGCAGAAGGCGAAGATTGAAGCCGCAGAGCACGGGGCTTCTGTGTGCTCGGCACCGTCTTTCCAAAGCCCAGGCAAACGCGCCTTCACAAGCCCGCTCAGCCGAGAATACGCTGGCTGGCTCGGGAAGTAAACGCGCAGCCCTTCGACTTCGTCCCACAACCTGGCTAGAAAGCAGTTTCTTACAGCTTCCGTGTTGCAGAGTCCCTGCAGCTTGAGCTCACCCCGAAGGACGCGTCAAAAAAGGAGGCGTTCTTGAAGCCCCCCTTCTCCAAGCACAAACACACTGAGGCTCTGCAGCTTCCTTCTCAGATGGCCATGCCGTCACACTGGTCGCGCTGGCATTACCGTTGCCAGCTTCCAGCAGCTGCTAGCATGCAAAAGGGCTCGAGAAGTAAAAGGCAGTGCTGTGCTGCACCTTCGCCTTCGCACGCGTAAGCCACGTAAGTGCACTGTGTACTTGTCTCCTCTGCTTGCATCTACCGGGATACTTAATTCTCTGCATCTCGGAGCCTAAAGGTAAGAGCAGCTGTTTCCACAGAAGCTGGCTGGTGCTATAGGTAGCAGCACAAGCAGCTGTCTTTGGAGTTCCTTCTGCTGCTGCTAGCGTGACTTTTCCAGGCAAGCGAGTGGCAGCCACGCTTTCCCTGCAGCCCGTAGGATGCGCACACAAGCCATGTGCACGGCAGCTTCGTTCTTCGCTTTTTGTAACGCGTCGCGCTTTCATTGCCCCGGAGGCGAAGAGTCGTCTGCTTCTCGCCCAGAAAGCTCTGCCGGCAGAGGGGCGCACCAGAGCACTGCTTCTGCCGGAACACGCCTGGCCCATACACACAATCCCTCTCAGCGCTACGTGGCACCACACTCTGCCTCTCCTGTGCTCCGCATCTAAACGGAAAGGCCCTCGGCTACGTCGCGCACAGAGAACTGTGCCAGAACAACGCGCTTCCCGGCGCTGGCCCCTGCGGCTCGGAGAAACTTGGATTTGCACCACATTCCCGGGCAGCCCCCTTTACAAGCTGCACAGCGCCCTCGGATCGCGGTGCTCTTTGCACGGTCCTTGTCAGCTCCAAGTACCCCCCCGCGCACGTTACAGGCTCATAAAGACCAAGGATGCGAGTAGCCGTCTCGCCCAGAAAAATGTACCGGCGCAAAAGCACGATCTTCGTTACCCGTTCTCGTCGGCCAGACGGTTGTGCTCTGTCGAAAGGCTTGGACACCTAAACACTCCCGCGCTGCTTTCCCGGCACATTTCTCTAAGCGGAGAGCTAGACGGGCAGTTCGGACCCCATCGAAACAGAAGGAGAATGATTCTACCTGGAGCTGAGGCAAATCCGTGCACAGCACATGCTGCGTGCCAGCACTGTACACGCTGAGGAGCAGCAAAGCTGAGTGCCACCGCTGGGCTTCAGTTCTCTCCAGACGGCAGAAGGCGAAGATTGAAGCCGCAGAGCACGGGGCTTCTGTGTGCTCGGCACCGTCTTTCCAAAGCCCAGGCAAACGCGCCTTCACAAGCCCGCTCAGCCGAGAATACGCTGGCTGGCTCGGGAAGTAAACGCGCAGCCCTTCGACTTCGTCCCACAACCTGGCTAGAAAGCAGTTTCTTACAGCTTCCGTGTTGCAGAGTCCCTGCAGCTTGAGCTCCCCCCGAAGGACGCGTCAAAAAAGGAGGCGTTCTTGAAGCCCCCCTTCTCCAAGCACAAACACACTGAGGCTCTGCAGCTTCCTTCTCAGATGGCCATGCCGTCACACTGGTCGCGCTGGCATTACCGTTGCCAGCTTCCAGCAGCTGCTAGCATGCAAAAGGGCTCGAGAAGTAAAAGGCAGTGCTGTGCTGCACCTTCGCCTTCGCACGCGTAAGCCACGTAAGTGCACTGTGTACTTGTCTCCTCTGCTTGCATCTACCGGGATACTTAATTCTCTGCATCTCGGAGCCTAAAGGTAAGAGCAGCTGTTTCCACAGAAGCTGGCTGGTGCTATAGGTAGCAGCACAAGCAGCTGTCTTTGGAGTTCCTTCTGCTGCTGCTAGCGTGACTTTTCCAGGCAAGCGAGTGGCAGCCACGCTTTCCCTGCAGCCCGTAGGATGCGCACACAAGCCATGTGCACGGCAGCTTCGTTCTTCGCTTTTTGTAACGCGTCGCGCTTTCATTGCCCCGGAGGCGAAGAGTCGTCTGCTTCTCGCCCAGAAAGCTCTGCCGGCAGAGGGGCGCACCAGAGCACTGCTTCTGCCGGAACACGCCTGGCCCATACACACAATCCCTCTCAGCGCTACGTGGCACCACACTCTGCCTCTCCTGTGCTCCGCATCTAAACGGAAAGGCCCTCGGCTACGTCGCGCACAGAGAACTGTGCCAGAACAACGCGCTTCCCGGCGCTGGCCCCTGCGGCTCGGAGAAACTTGGATTTGCACCACATTCCCGGGCAGCCCCCTTTACAAGCTGCACAGCGCCCTCGGATCGCGGTGCTCTTTGCACGGTCCTTGTCAGCTCCAAGTACCCCCCCGCGCACGTTACAGGCTCATAAAGACCAAGGATGCGAGTAGCCGTCTCGCCCAGAAAAATGTACCGGCGCAAAAGCACGATCTTCGTTACCCGTTCTCGTCGGCCAGACGGTTGTGCTCTGTCGAAAGGCTTGGACACCTAAACACTCCCGCGCTGCTTTCCCGGCACATTTCTCTAAGCGGAGAGCTAGACGGGCAGTTCGGACCCCATCGAAACAGAAGGAGAATGATTCTACCTGGAGCTGAGGCAAATCCGTGCACAGCACATGCTGCGTGCCAGCACTGTACACGCTGAGGAGCAGCAAAGCTGAGTGCCACCGCTGGGCTTCAGTTCTCTCCAGACGGCAGAAGGCGAAGATTGAAGCCGCAGAGCACGGGGCTTCTGTGTGCTCGGCACCGTCTTTCCAAAGCCCAGGCAAACGCGCCTTCACAAGCCCGCTCAGCCGAGAATACGCTGGCTGGCTCGGGAAGTAAACGCGCAGCCCTTCGACTTCGTCCCACAACCTGGCTAGAAAGCAGTTTCTTACAGCTTCCGTGTTGCAGAGTCCCTGCAGCTTGAGCTCCCCCCGAAGGACGCGTCAAAAAAGGAGGCGTTCTTGAAGCCCCCCTTCTCCAAGCACAAACACACTGAGGCTCTGCAGCTTCCTTCTCAGATGGCCATGCCGTCACACTGGTCGCGCTGGCATTACCGTTGCCAGCTTCCAGCAGCTGCTAGCATGCAAAAGGGCTCGAGAAGTAAAAGGCAGTGCTGTGCTGCACCTTCGCCTTCGCACGCGTAAGCCACGTAAGTGCACTGTGTACTTGTCTCCTCTGCTTGCATCTACCGGGATACTTAATTCTCTGCATCTCGGAGCCTAAAGGTAAGAGCAGCTGTTTCCACAGAAGCTGGCTGGTGCTATAGGTAGCAGCACAAGCAGCTGTCTTTGGAGTTCCTTCTGCTGCTGCTAGCGTGACTTTTCCAGGCAAGCGAGTGGCAGCCACGCTTTCCCTGCAGCCCGTAGGATGCGCACACAAGCCATGTGCACGGCAGCTTCGTTCTTCGCTTTTTGTAACGCGTCGCGCTTTCATTGCCCCGGAGGCGAAGAGTCGTCTGCTTCTCGCCCAGAAAGCTCTGCCGGCAGAGGGGCGCACCAGAGCACTGCTTCTGCCGGAACACGCCTGGCCCATACACACAATCCCTCTCAGCGCTACGTGGCACCACACTCTGCCTCTCCTGTGCTCCGCATCTAAACGGAAAGGCCCTCGGCTACGTCGCGCACAGAGAACTGTGCCAGAACAACGCGCTTCCCGGCGCTGGCCCCTGCGGCTCGGAGAAACTTGGATTTGCACCACATTCCCGGGCAGCCCCCTTTACAAGCTGCACAGCGCCCTCGGATCGCGGTGCTCTTTGCACGGTCCTTGTCAGCTCCAAGTACCCCCCCGCGCACGTTACAGGCTCATAAAGACCAAGGATGCGAGTAGCCGTCTCGCCCAGAAAAATGTACCGGCGCAAAAGCACGATCTTCGTTACCCGTTCTCGTCGGCCAGACGGTTGTGCTCTGTCGAAAGGCTTGGACACCTAAACACTCCCGCGCTGCTTTCCCGGCACATTTCTCTAAGCGGAGAGCTAGACGGGCAGTTCGGACCCTATCGAAACAGAAGGAGAATGATTCTACCTGGAGCTGAGGCAAATCCGTGCACAGCACATGCTGCGTGCCAGCACTGTACACGCTGAGGAGCAGCAAAGCTGAGTGCCACCGCTGGGCTTCAGTTCTCTCCAGACGGCAGAAGGCGAAGATTGAAGCCGCAGAGCACGGGGCTTCTGTGTGCTCGGCACCGTCTTTCCAAAGCCCAGGCAAACGCGCCTTCACAAGCCCGCTCAGCCGAGAATACGCTGGCTGGCTCGGGAAGTAAACGCGCAGCCCTTCGACTTCGTCCCACAACCTGGCTAGAAAGCAGTTTCTTACAGCTTCCGTGTTGCAGAGTCCCTGCAGCTTGAGCTCCCCCCGAAGGAC
This sequence comes from Aphelocoma coerulescens, assembly GCF_041296385.1. Lineage (NCBI taxonomy): Eukaryota > Metazoa > Chordata > Aves > Passeriformes > Corvidae > Aphelocoma > Aphelocoma coerulescens. The sequence goes on from NW_027183621.1 coordinate 113,493, forward strand.
GCGTCAAAAAAGGAGGCGTTCTTGAAGCCCCCCTTCTCCAAGCACAAACACACTGAGGCTCTGCAGCTTCCTTCTCAGATGGCCATGCCGTCACACTGGTCGCGCTGGCATTACCGTTGCCAGCTTCCAGCAGCTGCTAGCATGCAAAAGGGCTCGAGAAGTAAAAGGCAGTGCTGTGCTGCACCTTCGCCTTCGCACGCGTAAGCCACGTAAGTGCACTGTGTACTTGTCTCCTCTGCTTGCATCTACCGGGATACTTAATTCTCTGCATCTCGGAGCCTAAAGGTAAGAGCAGCTGTTTCCACAGAAGCTGGCTGGTGCTATAGGTAGCAGCACAAGCAGCTGTCTTTGGAGTTCCTTCTGCTGCTGCTAGCGTGACTTTTCCAGGCAAGCGAGTGGCAGCCACGCTTTCCCTGCAGCCCGTAGGATGCGCACACAAGCCATGTGCACGGCAGCTTCGTTCTTCGCTTTTTGTAACGCGTCGCGCTTTCATTGCCCCGGAGGCGAAGAGTCGTCTGCTTCTCGCCCAGAAAGCTCTGCCGGCAGAGGGGCGCACCAGAGCACTGCTTCTGCCGGAACACGCCTGGCCCATACACACAATCCCTCTCAGCGCTACGTGGCACCACACTCTGCCTCTCCTGTGCTCCGCATCTAAACGGAAAGGCCCTCGGCTACGTCGCGCACAGAGAACTGTGCCAGAACAACGCGCTTCCCGGCGCTGGCCCCTGCGGCTCGGAGAAACTTGGATTTGCACCACATTCCCGGGCAGCCCCCTTTACAAGCTGCACAGCGCCCTCGGATCGCGGTGCTCTTTGCACGGTCCTTGTCAGCTCCAAGTACCCCCCCGCGCACGTTACAGGCTCATAAAGACCAAGGATGCGAGTAGCCGTCTCGCCCAGAAAAATGTACCGGCGCAAAAGCACGATCTTCGTTACCCGTTCTCGTCGGCCAGACGGTTGTGCTCTGTCGAAAGGCTTGGACACCTAAACACTCCCGCGCTGCTTTCCCGGCACATTTCTCTAAGCGGAGAGCTAGACGGGCAGTTCGGACCCTATCGAAACAGAAGGAGAATGATTCTACCTGGAGCTGAGGCAAATCCGTGCACAGCACATGCTGCGTGCCAGCACTGTACACGCTGAGGAGCAGCAAAGCTGAGTGCCACCGCTGGGCTTCAGTTCTCTCCAGACGGCAGAAGGCGAAGATTGAAGCCGCAGAGCACGGGGCTTCTGTGTGCTCGGCACCGTCTTTCCAAAGCCCAGGCAAACGCGCCTTCACAAGCCCGCTCAGCCGAGAATACGCTGGCTGGCTCGGGAAGTAAACGCGCAGCCCTTCGACTTCGTCCCACAACCTGGCTAGAAAGCAGTTTCTTACAGCTTCCGTGTTGCAGAGTCCCTGCAGCTTGAGCTCACCCCGAAGGACGCGTCAAAAAAGGAGGCGTTCTTGAAGCCCCCCTTCTCCAAGCACAAACACACGGAGGCTCTGCAGCTTCCTTCTCAGATGGCCATGCCGTCACACTGGTCGCGCTGGCATTACCGTTGCCAGCTTCCAGCAGCTGCTAGCATGCAAAAGGGCTCGAGAAGTAAAAGGCAGTGCTGTGCTGCACCTTCGCCTTCGCACGCGTAAGCCACGTAAGTGCACTGTGTACTTGTCTCCTCTGCTTGCATCTACCGGGATACTTAATTCTCTGCATCTCGGAGCCTAAAGGTAAGAGCAGCTGTTTCCACAGAAGCTGGCTGGTGCTATAGGTAGCAGCACAAGCAGCTGTCTTTGGAGTTCCTTCTGCTGCTGCTAGCGTGACTTTTCCAGGCAAGCGAGTGGCAGCCACGCTTTCCCTGCAGCCCGTAGGATGCGCACACAAGCCATGTGCACGGCAGCTTCGTTCTTCGCTTTTTGTAACGCGTCGCGCTTTCATTGCCCCGGAGGCGAAGAGTCGTCTGCTTCTCGCACAGAAAGCTCTGCCGGCAGAGGGGCGCACCAGAGCACTGCTTCTGCCGGAACACGCCTGGCCCATACACACAATCCCTCTCAGCGCTACGTGGCACCACACTCTGCCTCTCCTGTGCTCCGCATCTAAACGGAAAGGCCCTCGGCTACGTCGCGCACAGAGAACTGTGCCAGAACAACGCGCTTCCCGGCGCTGGCCCCTGCGGCTCGGAGAAACTTGGATTTGCACCACATTCCCGGGCAGCCCCCTTTACAAGCTGCACAGCGCCCTCGGATCGCGGTGCTCTTTGCACGGTCCTTGTCAGCTCCAAGTACCCCCCCGCGCACGTTACAGGCTCATAAAGACCAAGGATGCGAGTAGCCGTCTCGCCCAGAAAAATGTACCGGCGCAAAAGCACGATCTTCGTTACCCGTTCTCGTCGGCCAGACGGTTGTGCTCTGTCGAAAGGCTTGGACACCTAAACACTCCCGCGCTGCTTTCCCGGCACATTTCTCTAAGCGGAGAGCTAGACGGGCAGTTCGGACCCCATCGAAACAGAAGGAGAATGATTCTACCTGGAGCTGAGGCAAATCCGTGCACAGCACATGCTGCGTGCCAGCACTGTACACGCTGAGGAGCAGCAAAGCTGAGTGCCACCGCTGGGCTTCAGTTCTCTCCAGACGGCAGAAGGCGAAGATTGAAGCCGCAGAGCACGGGGCTTCTGTGTGCTCGGCACCGTCTTTCCAAAGCCCAGGCAAACGCGCCTTCACAAGCCCGCTCAGCCGAGAATACGCTGGCTGGCTCGGGAAGTAAACGCGCAGCCCTTCGACTTCGTCCCACAACCTGGCTAGAAAGCAGTTTCTTACAGCTTCCGTGTTGCAGAGTCCCTGCAGCTTGAGCTCCCCCCGAAGGACGCGTCAAAAAAGGAGGCGTTCTTGAAGCCCCCCTTCTCCAAGCACAAACACACTGAGGCTCTGCAGCTTCCTTCTCAGATGGCCATGCCGTCACACTGGTCGCGCTGGCATTACCGTTGCCAGCTTCCAGCAGCTGCTAGCATGCAAAAGGGCTCGAGAAGTAAAAGGCAGTGCTGTGCTGCACCTTCGCCTTCGCACGCGTAAGCCACGTAAGTGCACTGTGTACTTGTCTCCTCTGCTTGCATCTACCGGGATACTTAATTCTCTGCATCTCGGAGCCTAAAGGTAAGAGCAGCTGTTTCCACAGAAGCTGGCTGGTGCTATAGGTAGCAGCACAAGCAGCTGTCTTTGGAGTTCCTTCTGCTGCTGCTAGCGTGACTTTTCCAGGCAAGCGAGTGGCAGCCACGCTTTCCCTGCAGCCCGTAGGATGCGCACACAAGCCATGTGCACGGCAGCTTCGTTCTTCGCTTTTTGTAACGCGTCGCGCTTTCATTGCCCCGGAGGCGAAGAGTCGTCTGCTTCTCGCCCAGAAAGCTCTGCCGGCAGAGGGGCGCACCAGAGCACTGCTTCTGCCGGAACACGCCTGGCCCATACACACAATCCCTCTCAGCGCTACGTGGCACCACACTCTGCCTCTCCTGTGCTCCGCATCTAAACGGAAAGGCCCTCGGCTACGTCGCGCACAGAGAACTGTGCCAGAACAACGCGCTTCCCGGCGCTGGCCCCTGCGGCTCGGAGAAACTTGGATTTGCACCACATTCCCGGGCAGCCCCCTTTACAAGCTGCACAGCGCCCTCGGATCGCGGTGCTCTTTGCACGGTCCTTGTCAGCTCCAAGTACCCCCCCGCGCACGTTACAGGCTCATAAAGACCAAGGATGCGAGTAGCCGTCTCGCCCAGAAAAATGTACCGGCGCAAAAGCACGATCTTCGTTACCCGTTCTCGTCGGCCAGACGGTTGTGCTCTGTCGAAAGGCTTGGACACCTAAACACTCCCGCGCTGCTTTCCCGGCACATTTCTCTAAGCGGAGAGCTAGACGGGCAGTTCGGACCCCATCGAAACAGAAGGAGAATGATTCTACCTGGAGCTGAGGCAAATCCGTGCACAGCACATGCTGCGTGCCAGCACTGTACACGCTGAGGAGCAGCAAAGCTGAGTGCCACCGCTGGGCTTCAGTTCTCTCCAGACGGCAGAAGGCGAAGATTGAAGCCGCAGAGCACGGGGCTTCTGTGTGCTCGGCACCGTCTTTCCAAAGCCCAGGCAAACGCGCCTTCACAAGCCCGCTCAGCCGAGAATACGCTGGCTGGCTCGGGAAGTAAACGCGCAGCCCTTCGACTTCGTCCCACAACCTGGCTAGAAAGCAGTTTCTTACAGCTTCCGTGTTGCAGAGTCCCTGCAGCTTGAGCTCCCCCCGAAGGACGCGTCAAAAAAGGAGGCGTTCTTGAAGCCCCCCTTCTCCAAGCACAAACACACTGAGGCTCTGCAGCTTCCTTCTCAGATGGCCATGCCGTCACACTGGTCGCGCTGGCATTACCGTTGCCAGCTTCCAGCAGCTGCTAGCATGCAAAAGGGCTCGAGAAGTAAAAGGCAGTGCTGTGCTGCACCTTCGCCTTCGCACGCGTAAGCCACGTAAGTGCACTGTGTACTTGTCTCCTCTGCTTGCATCTACCGGGATACTTAATTCTCTGCATCTCGGAGCCTAAAGGTAAGAGCAGCTGTTTCCACAGAAGCTGGCTGGTGCTATAGGTAGCAGCACAAGCAGCTGTCTTTGGAGTTCCTTCTGCTGCTGCTAGCGTGACTTTTCCAGGCAAGCGAGTGGCAGCCACGCTTTCCCTGCAGCCCGTAGGATGCGCACACAAGCCATGTGCACGGCAGCTTCGTTCTTCGCTTTTTGTAACGCGTCGCGCTTTCATTGCCCCGGAGGCGAAGAGTCGTCTGCTTCTCGCCCAGAAAGCTCTGCCGGCAGAGGGGCGCACCAGAGCACTGCTTCTGCCGGAACACGCCTGGCCCATACACACAATCCCTCTCAGCGCTACGTGGCACCACACTCTGCCTCTCCTGTGCTCCGCATCTAAACGGAAAGGCCCTCGGCTACGTCGCGCACAGAGAACTGTGCCAGAACAACGCGCTTCCCGGCGCTGGCCCCTGCGGCTCGGAGAAACTTGGATTTGCACCACATTCCCGGGCAGCCCCCTTTACAAGCTGCACAGCGCCCTCGGATCGCGGTGCTCTTTGCACGGTCCTTGTCAGCTCCAAGTACCCCCCCGCGCACGTTACAGGCTCATAAAGACCAAGGATGCGAGTAGCCGTCTCGCCCAGAAAAATGTACCGGCGCAAAAGCACGATCTTCGTTACCCGTTCTCGTCGGCCAGACGGTTGTGCTCTGTCGAAAGGCTTGGACACCTAAACACTCCCGCGCTGCTTTCCCGGCACATTTCTCTAAGCGGAGAGCTAGACGGGCAGTTCGGACCCCATCGAAACAGAAGGAGAATGATTCTACCTGGAGCTGAGGCAAATCCGTGCACAGCACATGCTGCGTGCCAGCACTGTACACGCTGAGGAGCAGCAAAGCTGAGTGCCACCGCTGGGCTTCAGTTCTCTCCAGACGGCAGAAGGCGAAGATTGAAGCCGCAGAGCACGGGGCTTCTGTGTGCTCGGCACCGTCTTTCCAAAGCCCAGGCAAACGCGCCTTCACAAGCCCGCTCAGCCGAGAATACGCTGGCTGGCTCGGGAAGTAAACGCGCAGCCCTTCGACTTCGTCCCACAACCTGGCTAGAAAGCAGTTTCTTACAGCTTCCGTGTTGCAGAGTCCCTGCAGCTTGAGCTCCCCCCGAAGGACGCGTCAAAAAAGGAGGCGTTCTTGAAGCCCCCCTTCTCCAAGCACAAACACACTGAGGCTCTGCAGCTTCCTTCTCAGATGGCCATGCCGTCACACTGGTCGCGCTGGCATTACCGTTGCCAGCTTCCAGCAGCTGCTAGCATGCAAAAGGGCTCGAGAAGTAAAAGGCAGTGCTGTGCTGCACCTTCGCCTTCGCACGCGTAAGCCACGTAAGTGCACTGTGTACTTGTCTCCTCTGCTTGCATCTACCGGGATACTTAATTCTCTGCATCTCGGAGCCTAAAGGTAAGAGCAGCTGTTTCCACAGAAGCTGGCTGGTGCTATAGGTAGCAGCACAAGCAGCTGTCTTTGGAGTTCCTTCTGCTGCTGCTAGCGTGACTTTTCCAGGCAAGCGAGTGGCAGCCACGCTTTCCCTGCAGCCCGTAGGATGCGCACACAAGCCATGTGCACGGCAGCTTCGTTCTTCGCTTTTTGTAACGCGTCGCGCTTTCATTGCCCCGGAGGCGAAGAGTCGTCTGCTTCTCGCCCAGAAAGCTCTGCCGGCAGAGGGGCGCACCAGAGCACTGCTTCTGCCGGAACACGCCTGGCCCATACACACAATCCCTCTCAGCGCTACGTGGCACCACACTCTGCCTCTCCTGTGCTCCGCATCTAAACGGAAAGGCCCTCGGCTACGTCGCGCACAGAGAACTGTGCCAGAACAACGCGCTTCCCGGCGCTGGCCCCTGCGGCTCGGAGAAACTTGGATTTGCACCACATTCCCGGGCAGCCCCCTTTACAAGCTGCACAGCGCCCTCGGATCGCGGTGCTCTTTGCACGGTCCTTGTCAGCTCCAAGTACCCCCCCGCGCACGTTACAGGCTCATAAAGACCAAGGATGCGAGTAGCCGTCTCGCCCAGAAAAATGTACCGGCGCAAAAGCACGATCTTCGTTACCCGTTCTCGTCGGCCAGACGGTTGTGCTCTGTCGAAAGGCTTGGACACCTAAACACTCCCGCGCTGCTTTCCCGGCACATTTCTCTAAGCGGAGAGCTAGACGGGCAGTTCGGACCCCATCGAAACAGAAGGAGAATGATTCTACCTGGAGCTGAGGCAAATCCGTGCACAGCACATGCTGCGTGCCAGCACTGTACACGCTGAGGAGCAGCAAAGCTGAGTGCCACCGCTGGGCTTCAGTTCTCTCCAGACGGCAGAAGGCGAAGATTGAAGCCGCAGAGCACGGGGCTTCTGTGTGCTCGGCACCGTCTTTCCAAAGCCCAGGCAAACGCGCCTTCACAAGCCCGCTCAGCCGAGAATACGCTGGCTGGCTCGGGAAGTAAACGCGCAGCCCTTCGACTTCGTCCCACAACCTGGCTAGAAAGCAGTTTCTTACAGCTTCCGTGTTGCAGAGTCCCTGCAGCTTGAGCTCCCCCCGAAGGACGCGTCAAAAAAGGAGGCGTTCTTGAAGCCCCCCTTCTCCAAGCACAAACACACTGAGGCTCTGCAGCTTCCTTCTCAGATGGCCATGCCGTCACACTGGTCGCGCTGGCATTACCGTTGCCAGCTTCCAGCAGCTGCTAGCATGCAAAAGGGCTCGAGAAGTAAAAGGCAGTGCTGTGCTGCACCTTCGCCTTCGCACGCGTAAGCCACGTAAGTGCACTGTGTACTTGTCTCCTCTGCTTGCATCTACCGGGATACTTAATTCTCTGCATCTCGGAGCCTAAAGGTAAGAGCAGCTGTTTCCACAGAAGCTGGCTGGTGCTATAGGTAGCAGCACAAGCAGCTGTCTTTGGAGTTCCTTCTGCTGCTGCTAGCGTGACTTTTCCAGGCAAGCGAGTGGCAGCCACGCTTTCCCTGCAGCCCGTAGGATGCGCACACAAGCCATGTGCACGGCAGCTTCGTTCTTCGCTTTTTGTAACGCGTCGCGCTTTCATTGCCCCGGAGGCGAAGAGTCGTCTGCTTCTCGCCCAGAAAGCTCTGCCGGCAGAGGGGCGCACCAGAGCACTGCTTCTGCCGGAACACGCCTGGCCCATACACACAATCCCTCTCAGCGCTACGTGGCACCACACTCTGCCTCTCCTGTGCTCCGCATCTAAACGGAAAGGCCCTCGGCTACGTCGCGCACAGAGAACTGTGCCAGAACAACGCGCTTCCCGGCGCTGGCCCCTGCGGCTCGGAGAAACTTGGATTTGCACCACATTCCCGGGCAGCCCCCTTTACAAGCTGCACAGCGCCCTCGGATCGCGGTGCTCTTTGCACGGTCCTTGTCAGCTCCAAGTACCCCCCCGCGCACGTTACAGGCTCATAAAGACCAAGGATGCGAGTAGCCGTCTCGCCCAGAAAAATGTACCGGCGCAAAAGCACGATCTTCGTTACCCGTTCTCGTCGGCCAGACGGTTGTGCTCTGTCGAAAGGCTTGGACACCTAAACACTCCCGCGCTGCTTTCCTGGCACATTTCTCTAAGCGGAGAGCTAGACGGGCAGTTCGGACCCTATCGAAACAGAAGGAGAATGATTCTACCTGGAGCTGAGGCAAATCCGTGCACAGCACATGCTGCGTGCCAGCACTGTACACGCTGAGGAGCAGCAAAGCTGAGTGCCACCGCTGGGCTTCAGTTCTCTCCAGACGGCAGAAGGCGAAGATTGAAGCCGCAGAGCACGGGGCTTCTGTGTGCTCGGCACCGTCTTTCCAAAGCCCAGGCAAACGCGCCTTCACAAGCCCGCTCAGCCGAGAATACGCTGGCTGGCTCGGGAAGTAAACGCGCAGCCCTTCGACTTCGTCCCACAACCTGGCTAGAAAGCAGTTTCTTACAGCTTCCGTGTTGCAGAGTCCCTGCAGCTTGAGCTCCCCCCGAAGGACGCGTCAAAAAAGGAGGCGTTCTTGAAGCCCCCCTTCTCCAAGCACAAACACACTGAGGCTCTGCAGCTTCCTTCTCAGATGGCCATGCCGTCACACTGGTCGCGCTGGCATTACCGTTGCCAGCTTCCAGCAGCTGCTAGCATGCAAAAGGGCTCGAGAAGTAAAAGGCAGTGCTGTGCTGCACCTTCGCCTTCGCACGCGTAAGCCACGTAAGTGCACTGTGTACTTGTCTCCTCTGCTTGCATCTACCGGGATACTTAATTCTCTGCATCTCGGAGCCTAAAGGTAAGAGCAGCTGTTTCCACAGAAGCTGGCTGGTGCTATAGGTAGCAGCACAAGCAGCTGTCTTTGGAGTTCCTTCTGCTGCTGCTAGCGTGACTTTTCCAGGCAAGCGAGTGGCAGCCACGCTTTCCCTGCAGCCCGTAGGATGCGCACACAAGCCATGTGCACGGCAGCTTCGTTCTTCGCTTTTTGTAACGCGTCGCGCTTTCATTGCCCCGGAGGCGAAGAGTCGTCTGCTTCTCGCCCAGAAAGCTCTGCCGGCAGAGGGGCGCACCAGAGCACTGCTTCTGCCGGAACACGCCTGGCCCATACACACAATCCCTCTCAGCGCTACGTGGCACCACACTCTGCCTCTCCTGTGCTCCGCATCTAAACGGAAAGGCCCTCGGCTACGTCGCGCACAGAGAACTGTGCCAGAACAACGCGCTTCCCGGCGCTGGCCCCTGCGGCTCGGAGAAACTTGGATTTGCACCACATTCCCGGGCAGCCCCCTTTACAAGCTGCACAGCGCCCTCGGATCGCGGTGCTCTTTGCACGGTCCTTGTCAGCTCCAAGTACCCCCCCGCGCACGTTACAGGCTCATAAAGACCAAGGATGCGAGTAGCCGTCTCGCCCAGAAAAATGTACCGGCGCAAAAGCACGATCTTCGTTACCCGTTCTCGTCGGCCAGACGGTTGTGCTCTGTCGAAAGGCTTGGACACCTAAACACTCCCGCGCTGCTTTCCCGGCACATTTCTCTAAGCGGAGAGCTAGACGGGCAGTTCGGACCCTATCGAAACAGAAGGAGAATGATTCTACCTGGAGCTGAGGCAAATCCGTGCACAGCACATGCTGCGTGCCAGCACTGTACACGCTGAGGAGCAGCAAAGCTGAGTGCCACCGCTGGGCTTCAGTTCTCTCCAGACGGCAGAAGGCGAAGATTGAAGCCGCAGAGCACGGGGCTTCTGTGTGCTCGGCACCGTCTTTCCAAAGCCCAGGCAAACGCGCCTTCACAAGCCCGCTCAGCCGAGAATACGCTGGCTGGCTCGGGAAGTAAACGCGCAGCCCTTCGACTTCGTCCCACAACCTGGCTAGAAAGCAGTTTCTTACAGCTTCCGTGTTGCAGAGTCCCTGCAGCTTGAGCTCCCCCCGAAGGACGCGTCAAAAAAGGAGGCGTTCTTGAAGCCCCCCTTCTCCAAGCACAAACACACTGAGGCTCTGCAGCTTCCTTCTCAGATGGCCATGCCGTCACACTGGTCGCGCTGGCATTACCGTTGCCAGCTTCCAGCAGCTGCTAGCATGCAAAAGGGCTCGAGAAGTAAAAGGCAGTGCTGTGCTGCACCTTCGCCTTCGCACGCGTAAGCCACGTAAGTGCACTGTGTACTTGTCTCCTCTGCTTGCATCTACCGGGATACTTAATTCTCTGCATCTCGGAGCCTAAAGGTAAGAGCAGCTGTTTCCACAGAAGCTGGCTGGTGCTATAGGTAGCAGCACAAGCAGCTGTCTTTGGAGTTCCTTCTGCTGCTGCTAGCGTGACTTTTCCAGGCAAGCGAGTGGCAGCCACGCTTTCCCTGCAGCCCGTAGGATGCGCACACAAGCCATGTGCACGGCAGCTTCGTTCTTCGCTTTTTGTAACGCGTCGCGCTTTCATTGCCCCGGAGGCGAAGAGTCGTCTGCTTCTCGCCCAGAAAGCTCTGCCGGCAGAGGGGCGCACCAGAGCACTGCTTCTGCCGGAACACGCCTGGCCCATACACACAATCCCTCTCAGCGCTACGTGGCACCACACTCTGCCTCTCCTGTGCTCCGCATCTAAACGGAAAGGCCCTCGGCTACGTCGCGCACAGAGAACTGTGCCAGAACAACGCGCTTCCCGGCGCTGGCCCCTGCGGCTCGGAGAAACTTGGATTTGCACCACATTCCCGGGCAGCCCCCTTTACAAGCTGCACAGCGCCCTCGGATCGCGGTGCTCTTTGCACGGTCCTTGTCAGCTCCAAGTACCCCCCCGCGCACGTTACAGGCTCATAAAGACCAAGGATGCGAGTAGCCGTCTCGCCCAGAAAAATGTACCGGCGCAAAAGCACGATCTTCGTTACCCGTTCTCGTCGGCCAGACGGTTGTGCTCTGTCGAAAGGCTTGGACACCTAAACACTCCCGCGCTGCTTTCCCGGCACATTTCTCTAAGCGGAGAGCTAGACGGGCAGTTCGGACCCCATCGAAACAGAAGGAGAATGATTCTACCTGGAGCTGAGGCAAATCCGTGCACAGCACATGCTGCGTGCCAGCACTGTACACGCTGAGGAGCAGCAAAGCTGAGTGCCACCGCTGGGCTTCAGTTCTCTCCAGACGGCAGAAGGCGAAGATTGAAGCCGCAGAGCACGGGGCTTCTGTGTGCTCGGCACCGTCTTTCCAAAGCCCAGGCAAACGCGCCTTCACAAGCCCGCTCAGCCGAGAATACGCTGGCTGGCTCGGGAAGTAAACGCGCAGCCCTTCGACTTCGTCCCACAACCTGGCTAGAAAGCAGTTTCTTACAGCTTCCGTGTTGCAGAGTCCCTGCAGCTTGAGCTCACCCCGAAGGACGCGTCAAAAAAGGAGGCGTTCTTGAAGCCCCCCTTCTCCAAGCACAAACACACTGAGGCTCTGCAGCTTCCTTCTCAGATGGCCATGCCGTCACACTGGTCGCGCTGGCATTACCGTTGCCAGCTTCCAGCAGCTGCTAGCATGCAAAAGGGCTCGAGAAGTAAAAGGCAGTGCTGTGCTGCACCTTCGCCTTCGCACGCGTAAGCCACGTAAGTGCACTGTGTACTTGTCTCCTCTGCTTGCATCTACCGGGATACTTAATTCTCTGCATCTCGGAGCCTAAAGGTAAGAGCAGCTGTTTCCACAGAAGCTGGCTGGTGCTATAGGTAGCAGCACAAGCAGCTGTCTTTGGAGTTCCTTCTGCTGCTGCTAGCGTGACTTTTCCAGGCAAGCGAGTGGCAGCCACGCTTTCCCTGCAGCCCGTAGGATGCGCACACAAGCCATGTGCACGGCAGCTTCGTTCTTCGCTTTTTGTAACGCGTCGCGCTTTCATTGCCCCGGAGGCGAAGAGTCGTCTGCTTCTCGCCCAGAAAGCTCTGCCGGCAGAGGGGCGCACCAGAGCACTGCTTCTGCCGGAACACGCCTGGCCCATACACACAATCCCTCTCAGCGCTACGTGGCACCACACTCTGCCTCTCCTGTGCTCCGCATCTAAACGGAAAGGCCCTCGGCTACGTCGCGCACAGAGAACTGTGCCAGAACAACGCGCTTCCCGGCGCTGGCCCCTGCGGCTCGGAGAAACTTGGATTTGCACCACATTCCCGGGCAGCCCCCTTTACAAGCTGCACAGCGCCCTCGGATCGCGGTGCTCTTTGCACGGTCCTTGTCAGCTCCAAGTACCCCCCCGCGCACGTTACAGGCTCATAAAGACCAAGGATGCGAGTAGCCGTCTCGCCCAGAAAAATGTACCGGCGCAAAAGCACGATCTTCGTTACCCGTTCTCGTCGGCCAGACGGTTGTGCTCTGTCGAAAGGCTTGGACACCTAAACACTCCCGCGCTGCTTTCCCGGCACATTTCTCTAAGCGGAGAGCTAGACGGGCAGTTCGGACCCCATCGAAACAGAAGGAGAATGATTCTACCTGGAGCTGAGGCAAATCCGTGCACAGCACATGCTGCGTGCCAGCACTGTACACGCTGAGGAGCAGCAAAGCTGAGTGCCACCGCTGGGCTTCAGTTCTCTCCAGACGGCAGAAGGCGAAGATTGAAGCCGCAGAGCACGGGGCTTCTGTGTGCTCGGCACCGTCTTTCCAAAGCCCAGGCAAACGCGCCTTCACAAGCCCGCTCAGCCGAGAATACGCTGGCTGGCTCGGGAAGTAAACGCGCAGCCCTTCGACTTCGTCCCACAACCTGGCTAGAAAGCAGTTTCTTACAGCTTCCGTGTTGCAGAGTCCCTGCAGCTTGAGCTCACCCCGAAGGACGCGTCAAAAAAGGAGGCGTTCTTGAAGCCCCCCTTCTCCAAGCACAAACACACTGAGGCTCTGCAGCTTCCTTCTCAGATGGCCATGCCGTCACACTGGTCGCGCTGGCATTACCGTTGCCAGCTTCCAGCAGCTGCTAGCATGCAAAAGGGCTCGAGAAGTAAAAGGCAGTGCTGTGCTGCACCTTCGCCTTCGCACGCGTAAGCCACGTAAGTGCACTGTGTACTTGTCTCCTCTGCTTGCATCTACCGGGATACTTAATTCTCTGCATCTCGGAGCCTAAAGGTAAGAGCAGCTGTTTCCACAGAAGCTGGCTGGTGCTATAGGTAGCAGCACAAGCAGCTGTCTTTGGAGTTCCTTCTGCTGCTGCTAGCGTGACTTTTCCAGGCAAGCGAGTGGCAGCCACGCTTTCCCTGCAGCCCGTAGGATGCGCACACAAGCCATGTGCACGGCAGCTTCGTTCTTCGCTTTTTGTAACGCGTCGCGCTTTCATTGCCCCGGAGGCGAAGAGTCGTCTGCTTCTCGCCCAGAAAGCTCTGCCGGCAGAGGGGCGCACCAGAGCACTGCTTCTGCCGGAACACGCCTGGCCCATACACACAATCCCTCTCAGCGCTACGTGGCACCACACTCTGCCTCTCCTGTGCTCCGCATCTAAACGGAAAGGCCCTCGGCTACGTCGCGCACAGAGAACTGTGCCAGAACAACGCGCTTCCCGGCGCTGGCCCCTGCGGCTCGGAGAAACTTGGATTTGCACCACATTCCCGGGCAGCCCCCTTTACAAGCTGCACAGCGCCCTCGGATCGCGGTGCTCTTTGCACGGTCCTTGTCAGCTCCAAGTACCCCCCCGCGCACGTTACAGGCTCATAAAGACCAAGGATGCGAGTAGCCGTCTCGCCCAGAAAAATGTACCGGCGCAAAAGCACGATCTTCGTTACCCGTTCTCGTCGGCCAGACGGTTGTGCTCTGTCGAAAGGCTTGGACACCTAAACACTCCCGCGCTGCTTTCCCGGCACATTTCTCTAAGCGGAGAGCTAGACGGGCAGTTCGGACCCTATCGAAACAGAAGGAGAATGATTCTACCTGGAGCTGAGGCAAATCCGTGCACAGCACATGCTGCGTGCCAGCACTGTACACGCTGAGGAGCAGCAAAGCTGAGTGCCACCGCTGGGCTTCAGTTCTCTCCAGACGGCAGAAGGCGAAGATTGAAGCCGCAGAGCACGGGGCTTCTGTGTGCTCGGCACCGTCTTTCCAAAGCCCAGGCAAACGCGCCTTCACAAGCCCGCTCAGCCGAGAATACGCTGGCTGGCTCGGGAAGTAAACGCGCAGCCCTTCGACTTCGTCCCACAACCTGGCTAGAAAGCAGTTTCTTACAGCTTCCGTGTCGCAGAGTCCCTGCAGCTTGAGCTCACCCCGAAGGACGCGTCAAAAAAGGAGGCGTTCTTGAAGCCCCCCTTCTCCAAGCACAAACACACTGAGGCTCTGCAGCTTCCTTCTCAGATGGCCATGCCGTCACACTGGTCGCGCTGGCATTACCGTTGCCAGCTTCCAGCAGCTGCTAGCATGCAAAAGGGCTCGAGAAGTAAAAGGCAGTGCTGTGCTGCACCTTCGCCTTCGCACGCGTAAGCCACGTAAGTGCACTGTGTACTTGTCTCCTCTGCTTGCATCTACCGGGATACTTAATTCTCTGCATCTCGGAGCCTAAAGGTAAGAGCAGCTGTTTCCACAGAAGCTGGCTGGTGCTATAGGTAGCAGCACAAGCAGCTGTCTTTGGAGTTCCTTCTGCTGCTGCTAGCGTGACTTTTCCAGGCAAGCGAGTGGCAGCCACGCTTTCCCTGCAGCCCGTAGGATGCGCACACAAGCCATGTGCACGGCAGCTTCGTTCTTCGCTTTTTGTAACGCGTCGCGCTTTCATTGCCCCGGAGGCGAAGAGTCGTCTGCTTCTCGCCCAGAAAGCTCTGCCGGCAGAGGGGCGCACCAGAGCACTGCTTCTGCCGGAACACGCCTGGCCCATACACACAATCCCTCTCAGCGCTACGTGGCACCACACTCTGCCTCTCCTGTGCTCCGCATCTAAACGGAAAGGCCCTCGGCTACGTCGCGCACAGAGAACTGTGCCAGAACAACGCGCTTCCCGGCGCTGGCCCCTGCGGCTCGGAGAAACTTGGATTTGCACCACATTCCCGGGCAGCCCCCTTTACAAGCTGCACAGCGCCCTCGGATCGCGGTGCTCTTTGCACGGTCCTTGTCAGCTCCAAGTACCCCCCCGCGCACGTTACAGGCTCATAAAGACCAAGGATGCGAGTAGCCGTCTCGCCCAGAAAAATGTACCGGCGCAAAAGCACGATCTTCGTTACCCGTTCTCGTCGGCCAGACGGTTGTGCTCTGTCGAAAGGCTTGGACACCTAAACACTCCCGCGCTGCTTTCCCGGCACATTTCTCTAAGCGGAGAGCTAGACGGGCAGTTCGGACCCTATCGAAACAGAAGGAGAATGATTCTACCTGGAGCTGAGGCAAATCCGTGCACAGCACATGCTGCGTGCCAGCACTGTACACGCTGAGGAGCAGCAAAGCTGAGTGCCACCGCTGGGCTTCAGTTCTCTCCAGACGGCAGAAGGCGAAGATTGAAGCCGCAGAGCACGGGGCTTCTGTGTGCTCGGCACCGTCTTTCCAAAGCCCAGGCAAACGCGCCTTCACAAGCCCGCTCAGCCGAGAATACGCTGGCTGGCTCGGGAAGTAAACGCGCAGCCCTTCGACTTCGTCCCACAACCTGGCTAGAAAGCAGTTTCTTACAGCTTCCGTGTTGCAGAGTCCCTGCAGCTTGAGCTCACCCCGAAGGACGCGTCAAAAAAGGAGGCGTTCTTGAAGCCCCCCTTCTCCAAGCACAAACACACTGAGGCTCTGCAGCTTCCTTCTCAGATGGCCATGCCGTCACACTGGTCGCGCTGGCATTACCGTTGCCAGCTTCCAGCAGCTGCTAGCATGCAAAAGGGCTCGAGAAGTAAAAGGCAGTGCTGTGCTGCACCTTCGCCTTCGCACGCGTAAGCCACGTAAGTGCACTGTGTACTTGTCTCCTCTGCTTGCATCTACCGGGATACTTAATTCTCTGCATCTCGGAGCCTAAAGGTAAGAGCAGCTGTTTCCACAGAAGCTGGCTGGTGCTATAGGTAGCAGCACAAGCAGCTGTCTTTGGAGTTCCTTCTGCTGCTGCTAGCGTGACTTTTCCAGGCAAGCGAGTGGCAGCCACGCTTTCCCTGCAGCCCGTAGGATGCGCACACAAGCCATGTGCACGGCAGCTTCGTTCTTCGCTTTTTGTAACGCGTCGCGCTTTCATTGCCCCGGAGGCGAAGAGTCGTCTGCTTCTCGCCCAGAAAGCTCTGCCGGCAGAGGGGCGCACCAGAGCACTGCTTCTGCCGGAACACGCCTGGCCCATACACACAATCCCTCTCAGCGCTACGTGGCACCACACTCTGCCTCTCCTGTGCTCCGCATCTAAACGGAAAGGCCCTCGGCTACGTCGCGCACAGAGAACTGTGCCAGAACAACGCGCTTCCCGGCGCTGGCCCCTGCGGCTCGGAGAAACTTGGATTTGCACCACATTCCCGGGCAGCCCCCTTTACAAGCTGCACAGCGCCCTCGGATCGCGGTGCTCTTTGCACGGTCCTTGTCAGCTCCAAGTACCCCCCCGCGCACGTTACAGGCTCATAAAGACCAAGGATGCGAGTAGCCGTCTCGCCCAGAAAAATGTACCGGCGCAAAAGCACGATCTTCGTTACCCGTTCTCGTCGGCCAGACGGTTGTGCTCTGTCGAAAGGCTTGGACACCTAAACACTCCCGCGCTGCTTTCCCGGCACATTTCTCTAAGCGGAGAGCTAGACGGGCAGTTCGGACCCTATCGAAACAGAAGGAGAATGATTCTACCTGGAGCTGAGGCAAATCCGTGCACAGCACATGCTGCGTGCCAGCACTGTACACGCTGAGGAGCAGCAAAGCTGAGTGCCACCGCTGGGCTTCAGTTCTCTCCAGACGGCAGAAGGCGAAGATTGAAGCCGCAGAGCACGGGGCTTCTGTGTGCTCGGCACCGTCTTTCCAAAGCCCAGGCAAACGCGCCTTCACAAGCCCGCTCAGCCGAGAATACGCTGGCTGGCTCGGGAAGTAAACGCGCAGCCCTTCGACTTCGTCCCACAACCTGGCTAGAAAGCAGTTTCTTACAGCTTCCGTGTTGCAGAGTCCCTGCAGCTTGAGCTCCCCCCGAAGGACGCGTCAAAAAAGGAGGCGTTCTTGAAGCCCCCCTTCTCCAAGCACAAACACACTGAGGCTCTGCAGCTTCCTTCTCAGATGGCCATGCCGTCACACTGGTCGCGCTGGCATTACCGTTGCCAGCTTCCAGCAGCTGCTAGCATGCAAAAGGGCTCGAGAAGTAAAAGGCAGTGCTGTGCTGCACCTTCGCCTTCGCACGCGTAAGCCACGTAAGTGCACTGTGTACTTGTCTCCTCTGCTTGCATCTACCGGGATACTTAATTCTCTGCATCTCGGAGCCTAAAGGTAAGAGCAGCTGTTTCCACAGAAGCTGGCTGGTGCTATAGGTAGCAGCACAAGCAGCTGTCTTTGGAGTTCCTTCTGCTGCTGCTAGCGTGACTTTTCCAGGCAAGCGAGTGGCAGCCACGCTTTCCCTGCAGCCCGTAGGATGCGCACACAAGCCATGTGCACGGCAGCTTCGTTCTTCGCTTTTTGTAACGCGTCGCGCTTTCATTGCCCCGGAGGCGAAGAGTCGTCTGCTTCTCGCCCAGAAAGCTCTGCCGGCAGAGGGGCGCACCAGAGCACTGCTTCTGCCGGAACACGCCTGGCCCATACACACAATCCCTCTCAGCGCTACGTGGCACCACACTCTGCCTCTCCTGTGCTCCGCATCTAAACGGAAAGGCCCTCGGCTACGTCGCGCACAGAGAACTGTGCCAGAACAACGCGCTTCCCGGCGCTGGCCCCTGCGGCTCGGAGAAACTTGGATTTGCACCACATTCCCGGGCAGCCCCCTTTACAAGCTGCACAGCGCCCTCGGATCGCGGTGCTCTTTGCACGGTCCTTGTCAGCTCCAAGTACCCCCCCGCGCACGTTACAGGCTCATAAAGACCAAGGATGCGAGTAGCCGTCTCGCCCAGAAAAATGTACCGGCGCAAAAGCACGATCTTCGTTACCCGTTCTCGTCGGCCAGACGGTTGTGCTCTGTCGAAAGGCTTGGACACCTAAACACTCCCGCGCTGCTTTCCCGGCACATTTCTCTAAGCGGAGAGCTAGACGGGCAGTTCGGACCCCATCGAAACAGAAGGAGAATGATTCTACCTGGAGCTGAGGCAAATCCGTGCACAGCACATGCTGCGTGCCAGCACTGTACACGCTGAGGAGCAGCAAAGCTGAGTGCCACCGCTGGGCTTCAGTTCTCTCCAGACGGCAGAAGGCGAAGATTGAAGCCGCAGAGCACGGGGCTTCTGTGTGCTCGGCACCGTCTTTCCAAAGCCCAGGCAAACGCGCCTTCACAAGCCCGCTCAGCCGAGAATACGCTGGCTGGCTCGGGAAGTAAACGCGCAGCCCTTCGACTTCGTCCCACAACCTGGCTAGAAAGCAGTTTCTTACAGCTTCCGTGTTGCAGAGTCCCTGCAGCTTGAGCTCCCCCCGAAGGACGCGTCAAAAAAGGAGGCGTTCTTGAAGCCCCCCTTCTCCAAGCACAAACACACTGAGGCTCTGCAGCTTCCTTCTCAGATGGCCATGCCGTCACACTGGTCGCGCTGGCATTACCGTTGCCAGCTTCCAGCAGCTGCTAGCATGCAAAAGGGCTCGAGAAGTAAAAGGCAGTGCTGTGCTGCACCTTCGCCTTCGCACGCGTAAGCCACGTAAGTGCACTGTGTACTTGTCTCCTCTGCTTGCATCTACCGGGATACTTAATTCTCTGCATCTCGGAGCCTAAAGGTAAGAGCAGCTGTTTCCACAGAAGCTGGCTGGTGCTATAGGTAGCAGCACAAGCAGCTGTCTTTGGAGTTCCTTCTGCTGCTGCTAGCGTGACTTTTCCAGGCAAGCGAGTGGCAGCCACGCTTTCCCTGCAGCCCGTAGGATGCGCACACAAGCCATGTGCACGGCAGCTTCGTTCTTCGCTTTTTGTAACGCGTCGCGCTTTCATTGCCCCGGAGGCGAAGAGTCGTCTGCTTCTCGCCCAGAAAGCTCTGCCGGCAGAGGGGCGCACCAGAGCACTGCTTCTGCCGGAACACGCCTGGCCCATACACACAATCCCTCTCAGCGCTACGTGGCACCACACTCTGCCTCTCCTGTGCTCCGCATCTAAACGGAAAGGCCCTCGGCTACGTCGCGCACAGAGAACTGTGCCAGAACAACGCGCTTCCCGGCGCTGGCCCCTGCGGCTCGGAGAAACTTGGATTTGCACCACATTCCCGGGCAGCCCCCTTTACAAGCTGCACAGCGCCCTCGGATCGCGGTGCTCTTTGCACGGTCCTTGTCAGCTCCAAGTACCCCCCCGCGCACGTTACAGGCTCATAAAGACCAAGGATGCGAGTAGCCGTCTCGCCCAGAAAAATGTACCGGCGCAAAAGCACGATCTTCGTTACCCGTTCTCGTCGGCCAGACGGTTGTGCTCTGTCGAAAGGCTTGGACACCTAAACACTCCCGCGCTGCTTTCCCGGCACATTTCTCTAAGCGGAGAGCTAGACGGGCAGTTCGGACCCTATCGAAACAGAAGGAGAATGATTCTACCTGGAGCTGAGGCAAATCCGTGCACAGCACATGCTGCGTGCCAGCACTGTACACGCTGAGGAGCAGCAAAGCTGAGTGCCACCGCTGGGCTTCAGTTCTCTCCAGACGGCAGAAGGCGAAGATTGAAGCCGCAGAGCACGGGGCTTCTGTGTGCTCGGCACCGTCTTTCCAAAGCCCAGGCAAACGCGCCTTCACAAGCCCGCTCAGCCGAGAATACGCTGGCTGGCTCGGGAAGTAAACGCGCAGCCCTTCGACTTCGTCCCACAACCTGGCTAGAAAGCAGTTTCTTACAGCTTCCGTGTCGCAGAGTCCCTGCAGCTTGAGCTCACCCCGAAGGACGCGTCAAAAAAGGAGGCGTTCTTGAAGCCCCCCTTCTCCAAGCACAAACACACTGAGGCTCTGCAGCTTCCTTCTCAGATGGCCATGCCGTCACACTGGTCGCGCTGGCATTACCGTTGCCAGCTTCCAGCAGCTGCTAGCATGCAAAAGGGCTCGAGAAGTAAAAGGCAGTGCTGTGCTGCACCTTCGCCTTCGCACGCGTAAGCCACGTAAGTGCACTGTGTACTTGTCTCCTCTGCTTGCATCTACCGGGATACTTAATTCTCTGCATCTCGGAGCCTAAAGGTAAGAGCAGCTGTTTCCACAGAAGCTGGCTGGTGCTATAGGTAGCAGCACAAGCAGCTGTCTTTGGAGTTCCTTCTGCTGCTGCTAGCGTGACTTTTCCAGGCAAGCGAGTGGCAGCCACGCTTTCCCTGCAGCCCGTAGGATGCGCACACAAGCCATGTGCACGGCAGCTTCGTTCTTCGCTTTTTGTAACGCGTCGCGCTTTCATTGCCCCGGAGGCGAAGAGTCGTCTGCTTCTCGCCCAGAAAGCTCTGCCGGCAGAGGGGCGCACCAGAGCACTGCTTCTGCCGGAACACGCCTGGCCCATACACACAATCCCTCTCAGCGCTACGTGGCACCACACTCTGCCTCTCCTGTGCTCCGCATCTAAACGGAAAGGCCCTCGGCTACGTCGCGCACAGAGAACTGTGCCAGAACAACGCGCTTCCCGGCGCTGGCCCCTGCGGCTCGGAGAAACTTGGATTTGCACCACATTCCCGGGCAGCCCCCTTTACAAGCTGCACAGCGCCCTCGGATCGCGGTGCTCTTTGCACGGTCCTTGTCAGCTCCAAGTACCCCCCCGCGCACGTTACAGGCTCATAAAGACCAAGGATGCGAGTAGCCGTCTCGCCCAGAAAAATGTACCGGCGCAAAAGCACGATCTTCGTTACCCGTTCTCGTCGGCCAGACGGTTGTGCTCTGTCGAAAGGCTTGGACACCTAAACACTCCCGCGCTGCTTTCCCGGCACATTTCTCTAAGCGGAGAGCTAGACGGGCAGTTCGGACCCCATCGAAACAGAAGGAGAATGATTCTACCTGGAGCTGAGGCAAATCCGTGCACAGCACATGCTGCGTGCCAGCACTGTACACGCTGAGGAGCAGCAAAGCTGAGTGCCACCGCTGGGCTTCAGTTCTCTCCAGACGGCAGAAGGCGAAGATTGAAGCCGCAGAGCACGGGGCTTCTGTGTGCTCGGCACCGTCTTTCCAAAGCCCAGGCAAACGCGCCTTCACAAGCCCGCTCAGCCGAGAATACGCTGGCTGGCTCGGGAAGTAAACGCGCAGCCCTTCGACTTCGTCCCACAACCTGGCTAGAAAGCAGTTTCTTACAGCTTCCGTGTTGCAGAGTCCCTGCAGCTTGAGCTCCCCCCGAAGGACGCGTCAAAAAAGGAGGCGTTCTTGAAGCCCCCCTTCTCCAAGCACAAACACACTGAGGCTCTGCAGCTTCCTTCTCAGATGGCCATGCCGTCACACTGGTCGCGCTGGCATTACCGTTGCCAGCTTCCAGCAGCTGCTAGCATGCAAAAGGGCTCGAGAAGTAAAAGGCAGTGCTGTGCTGCACCTTCGCCTTCGCACGCGTAAGCCACGTAAGTGCACTGTGTACTTGTCTCCTCTGCTTGCATCTACCGGGATACTTAATTCTCTGCATCTCGGAGCCTAAAGGTAAGAGCAGCTGTTTCCACAGAAGCTGGCTGGTGCTATAGGTAGCAGCACAAGCAGCTGTCTTTGGAGTTCCTTCTGCTGCTGCTAGCGTGACTTTTCCAGGCAAGCGAGTGGCAGCCACGCTTTCCCTGCAGCCCGTAGGATGCGCACACAAGCCATGTGCACGGCAGCTTCGTTCTTCGCTTTTTGTAACGCGTCGCGCTTTCATTGCCCCGGAGGCGAAGAGTCGTCTGCTTCTCGCCCAGAAAGCTCTGCCGGCAGAGGGGCGCACCAGAGCACTGCTTCTGCCGGAACACGCCTGGCCCATACACACAATCCCTCTCAGCGCTACGTGGCACCACACTCTGCCTCTCCTGTGCTCCGCATCTAAACGGAAAGGCCCTCGGCTACGTCGCGCACAGAGAACTGTGCCAGAACAACGCGCTTCCCGGCGCTGGCCCCTGCGGCTCGGAGAAACTTGGATTTGCACCACATTCCCGGGCAGCCCCCTTTACAAGCTGCACAGCGCCCTCGGATCGCGGTGCTCTTTGCACGGTCCTTGTCAGCTCCAAGTACCCCCCCGCGCACGTTACAGGCTCATAAAGACCAAGGATGCGAGTAGCCGTCTCGCCCAGAAAAATGTACCGGCGCAAAAGCACGATCTTCGTTACCCGTTCTCGTCGGCCAGACGGTTGTGCTCTGTCGAAAGGCTTGGACACCTAAACACTCCCGCGCTGCTTTCCCGGCACATTTCTCTAAGCGGAGAGCTAGACGGGCAGTTCGGACCCTATCGAAACAGAAGGAGAATGATTCTACCTGGAGCTGAGGCAAATCCGTGCACAGCACATGCTGCGTGCCAGCACTGTACACGCTGAGGAGCAGCAAAGCTGAGTGCCACCGCTGGGCTTCAGTTCTCTCCAGACGGCAGAAGGCGAAGATTGAAGCCGCAGAGCACGGGGCTTCTGTGTGCTCGGCACCGTCTTTCCAAAGCCCAGGCAAACGCGCCTTCACAAGCCCGCTCAGCCGAGAATACGCTGGCTGGCTCGGGAAGTAAACGCGCAGCCCTTCGACTTCGTCCCACAACCTGGCTAGAAAGCAGTTTCTTACAGCTTCCGTGTTGCAGAGTCCCTGCAGCTTGAGCTCACCCCGAAGGACGCGTCAAAAAAGGAGGCGTTCTTGAAGCCCCCCTTCTCCAAGCACAAACACACTGAGGCTCTGCAGCTTCCTTCTCAGATGGCCATGCCGTCACACTGGTCGCGCTGGCATTACCGTTGCCAGCTTCCAGCAGCTGCTAGCATGCAAAAGGGCTCGAGAAGTAAAAGGCAGTGCTGTGCTGCACCTTCGCCTTCGCACGCGTAAGCCACGTAAGTGCACTGTGTACTTGTCTCCTCTGCTTGCATCTACCGGGATACTTAATTCTCTGCATCTCGGAGCCTAAAGGTAAGAGCAGCTGTTTCCACAGAAGCTGGCTGGTGCTATAGGTAGCAGCACAAGCAGCTGTCTTTGGAGTTCCTTCTGCTGCTGCTAGCGTGACTTTTCCAGGCAAGCGAGTGGCAGCCACGCTTTCCCTGCAGCCCGTAGGATGCGCACACAAGCCATGTGCACGGCAGCTTCGTTCTTCGCTTTTTGTAACGCGTCGCGCTTTCATTGCCCCGGAGGCGAAGAGTCGTCTGCTTCTCGCACAGAAAGCTCTGCCGGCAGAGGGGCGCACCAGAGCACTGCTTCTGCCGGAACACGCCTGGCCCATACACACAATCCCTCTCAGCGCTACGTGGCACCACACTCTGCCTCTCCTGTGCTCCGCATCTAAACGGAAAGGCCCTCGGCTACGTCGCGCACAGAGAACTGTGCCAGAACAACGCGCTTCCCGGCGCTGGCCCCTGCGGCTCGGAGAAACTTGGATTTGCACCACATTCCCGGGCAGCCCCCTTTACAAGCTGCACAGCGCCCTCGGATCGCGGTGCTCTTTGCACGGTCCTTGTCAGCTCCAAGTACCCCCCCGCGCACGTTACAGGCTCATAAAGACCAAGGATGCGAGTAGCCGTCTCGCCCAGAAAAATGTACCGGCGCAAAAGCACGATCTTCGTTACCCGTTCTCGTCGGCCAGACGGTTGTGCTCTGTCGAAAGGCTTGGACACCTAAACACTCCCGCGCTGCTTTCCCGGCACATTTCTCTAAGCGGAGAGCTAGACGGGCAGTTCGGACCCCATCGAAACAGAAGGAGAATGATTCTACCTGGAGCTGAGGCAAATCCGTGCACAGCACATGCTGCGTGCCAGCACTGTACACGCTGAGGAGCAGCAAAGCTGAGTGCCACCGCTGGGCTTCAGTTCTCTCCAGACGGCAGAAGGCGAAGATTGAAGCCGCAGAGCACGGGGCTTCTGTGTGCTCGGCACCGTCTTTCCAAAGCCCAGGCAAACGCGCCTTCACAAGCCCGCTCAGCCGAGAATACGCTGGCTGGCTCGGGAAGTAAACGCGCAGCCCTTCGACTTCGTCCCACAACCTGGCTAGAAAGCAGTTTCTTACAGCTTCCGTGTTGCAGAGTCCCTGCAGCTTGAGCTCCCCCCGAAGGACGCGTCAAAAAAGGAGGCGTTCTTGAAGCCCCCCTTCTCCAAGCACAAACACACTGAGGCTCTGCAGCTTCCTTCTCAGATGGCCATGCCGTCACACTGGTCGCGCTGGCATTACCGTTGCCAGCTTCCAGCAGCTGCTAGCATGCAAAAGGGCTCGAGAAGTAAAAGGCAGTGCTGTGCTGCACCTTCGCCTTCGCACGCGTAAGCCACGTAAGTGCACTGTGTACTTGTCTCCTCTGCTTGCATCTACCGGGATACTTAATTCTCTGCATCTCGGAGCCTAAAGGTAAGAGCAGCTGTTTCCACAGAAGCTGGCTGGTGCTATAGGTAGCAGCACAAGCAGCTGTCTTTGGAGTTCCTTCTGCTGCTGCTAGCGTGACTTTTCCAGGCAAGCGAGTGGCAGCCACGCTTTCCCTGCAGCCCGTAGGATGCGCACACAAGCCATGTGCACGGCAGCTTCGTTCTTCGCTTTTTGTAACGCGTCGCGCTTTCATTGCCCCGGAGGCGAAGAGTCGTCTGCTTCTCGCCCAGAAAGCTCTGCCGGCAGAGGGGCGCACCAGAGCACTGCTTCTGCCGGAACACGCCTGGCCCATACACACAATCCCTCTCAGCGCTACGTGGCACCACACTCTGCCTCTCCTGTGCTCCGCATCTAAACGGAAAGGCCCTCGGCTACGTCGCGCACAGAGAACTGTGCCAGAACAACGCGCTTCCCGGCGCTGGCCCCTGCGGCTCGGAGAAACTTGGATTTGCACCACATTCCCGGGCAGCCCCCTTTACAAGCTGCACAGCGCCCTCGGATCGCGGTGCTCTTTGCACGGTCCTTGTCAGCTCCAAGTACCCCCCCGCGCACGTTACAGGCTCATAAAGACCAAGGATGCGAGTAGCCGTCTCGCCCAGAAAAATGTACCGGCGCAAAAGCACGATCTTCGTTACCCGTTCTCGTCGGCCAGACGGTTGTGCTCTGTCGAAAGGCTTGGACACCTAAACACTCCCGCGCTGCTTTCCCGGCACATTTCTCTAAGCGGAGAGCTAGACGGGCAGTTCGGACCCCATCGAAACAGAAGGAGAATGATTCTACCTGGAGCTGAGGCAAATCCGTGCACAGCACATGCTGCGTGCCAGCACTGTACACGCTGAGGAGCAGCAAAGCTGAGTGCCACCGCTGGGCTTCAGTTCTCTCCAGACGGCAGAAGGCGAAGATTGAAGCCGCAGAGCACGGGGCTTCTGTGTGCTCGGCACCGTCTTTCCAAAGCCCAGGCAAACGCGCCTTCACAAGCCCGCTCAGCCGAGAATACGCTGGCTGGCTCGGGAAGTAAACGCGCAGCCCTTCGACTTCGTCCCACAACCTGGCTAGAAAGCAGTTTCTTACAGCTTCCGTGTTGCAGAGTCCCTGCAGCTTGAGCTCCCCCCGAAGGACGCGTCAAAAAAGGAGGCGTTCTGGAAGCCCCCCTTCTCCAAGCACAAACACACTGAGGCTCTGCAGCTTCCTTCTCAGATGGCCATGCCGTCACACTGGTCGCGCTGGCATTACCGTTGCCAGCTTCCAGCAGCTGCTAGCATGCAAAAGGGCTCGAGAAGTAAAAGGCAGTGCTGTGCTGCACCTTCGCCTTCGCACGCGTAAGCCACGTAAGTGCACTGTGTACTTGTCTCCTCTGCTTGCATCTACCGGGATACTTAATTCTCTGCATCTCGGAGCCTAAAGGTAAGAGCAGCTGTTTCCACAGAAGCTGGCTGGTGCTATAGGTAGCAGCACAAGCAGCTGTCTTTGGAGTTCCTTCTGCTGCTGCTAGCGTGACTTTTCCAGGCAAGCGAGTGGCAGCCACGCTTTCCCTGCAGCCCGTAGGATGCGCACACAAGCCATGTGCACGGCAGCTTCGTTCTTCGCTTTTTGTAACGCGTCGCGCTTTCATTGCCCCGGAGGCGAAGAGTCGTCTGCTTCTCGCCCAGAAAGCTCTGCCGGCAGAGGGGCGCACCAGAGCACTGCTTCTGCCGGAACACGCCTGGCCCATACACACAATCCCTCTCAGCGCTACGTGGCACCACACTCTGCCTCTCCTGTGCTCCGCATCTAAACGGAAAGGCCCTCGGCTACGTCGCGCACAGAGAACTGTGCCAGAACAACGCGCTTCCCGGCGCTGGCCCCTGCGGCTCGGAGAAACTTGGATTTGCACCACATTCCCGGGCAGCCCCCTTTACAAGCTGCACAGCGCCCTCGGATCGCGGTGCTCTTTGCACGGTCCTTGTCAGCTCCAAGTACCCCCCCGCGCACGTTACAGGCTCATAAAGACCAAGGATGCGAGTAGCCGTCTCGCCCAGAAAAATGTACCGGCGCAAAAGCACGATCTTCGTTACCCGTTCTCGTCGGCCAGACGGTTGTGCTCTGTCGAAAGGCTTGGACACCTAAACACTCCCGCGCTGCTTTCCCGGCACATTTCTCTAAGCGGAGAGCTAGACGGGCAGTTCGGACCCCATCGAAACAGAAGGAGAATGATTCTACCTGGAGCTGAGGCAAATCCGTGCACAGCACATGCTGCGTGCCAGCACTGTACACGCTGAGGAGCAGCAAAGCTGAGTGCCACCGCTGGGCTTCAGTTCTCTCCAGACGGCAGAAGGCGAAGATTGAAGCCGCAGAGCACGGGGCTTCTGTGTGCTCGGCACCGTCTTTCCAAAGCCCAGGCAAACGCGCCTTCACAAGCCCGCTCAGCCGAGAATACGCTGGCTGGCTCGGGAAGTAAACGCGCAGCCCTTCGACTTCGTCCCACAACCTGGCTAGAAAGCAGTTTCTTACAGCTTCCGTGTTGCAGAGTCCCTGCAGCTTGAGCTCCCCCCGAAGGACGCGTCAAAAAAGGAGGCGTTCTGGAAGCCCCCCTTCTCCAAGCACAAACACACTGAGGCTCTGCAGCTTCCTTCTCAGATGGCCATGCCGTCACACTGGTCGCGCTGGCATTACCGTTGCCAGCTTCCAGCAGCTGCTAGCATGCAAAAGGGCTCGAGAAGTAAAAGGCAGTGCTGTGCTGCACCTTCGCCTTCGCACGCGTAAGCCACGTAAGTGCACTGTGTACTTGTCTCCTCTGCTTGCATCTAC
The DNA here is from genome assembly GCF_041296385.1 of Aphelocoma coerulescens. NCBI lineage: Eukaryota > Metazoa > Chordata > Aves > Passeriformes > Corvidae > Aphelocoma > Aphelocoma coerulescens. The sequence continues at coordinate 140,703 of NW_027183621.1, forward strand.
CGGGATACTTAATTCTCTGCATCTCGGAGCCTAAAGGTAAGAGCAGCTGTTTCCACAGAAGCTGGCTGGTGCTATAGGTAGCAGCACAAGCAGCTGTCTTTGGAGTTCCTTCTGCTGCTGCTAGCGTGACTTTTCCAGGCAAGCGAGTGGCAGCCACGCTTTCCCTGCAGCCCGTAGGATGCGCACACAAGCCATGTGCACGGCAGCTTCGTTCTTCGCTTTTTGTAACGCGTCGCGCTTTCATTGCCCCGGAGGCGAAGAGTCGTCTGCTTCTCGCCCAGAAAGCTCTGCCGGCAGAGGGGCGCACCAGAGCACTGCTTCTGCCGGAACACGCCTGGCCCATACACACAATCCCTCTCAGCGCTACGTGGCACCACACTCTGCCTCTCCTGTGCTCCGCATCTAAACGGAAAGGCCCTCGGCTACGTCGCGCACAGAGAACTGTGCCAGAACAACGCGCTTCCCGGCGCTGGCCCCTGCGGCTCGGAGAAACTTGGATTTGCACCACATTCCCGGGCAGCCCCCTTTACAAGCTGCACAGCGCCCTCGGATCGCGGTGCTCTTTGCACGGTCCTTGTCAGCTCCAAGTACCCCCCCGCGCACGTTACAGGCTCATAAAGACCAAGGATGCGAGTAGCCGTCTCGCCCAGAAAAATGTACCGGCGCAAAAGCACGATCTTCGTTACCCGTTCTCGTCGGCCAGACGGTTGTGCTCTGTCGAAAGGCTTGGACACCTAAACACTCCCGCGCTGCTTTCCCGGCACATTTCTCTAAGCGGAGAGCTAGACGGGCAGTTCGGACCCTATCGAAACAGAAGGAGAATGATTCTACCTGGAGCTGAGGCAAATCCGTGCACAGCACATGCTGCGTGCCAGCACTGTACACGCTGAGGAGCAGCAAAGCTGAGTGCCACCGCTGGGCTTCAGTTCTCTCCAGACGGCAGAAGGCGAAGATTGAAGCCGCAGAGCACGGGGCTTCTGTGTGCTCGGCACCGTCTTTCCAAAGCCCAGGCAAACGCGCCTTCACAAGCCCGCTCAGCCGAGAATACGCTGGCTGGCTCGGGAAGTAAACGCGCAGCCCTTCGACTTCGTCCCACAACCTGGCTAGAAAGCAGTTTCTTACAGCTTCCGTGTTGCAGAGTCCCTGCAGCTTGAGCTCACCCCGAAGGACGCGTCAAAAAAGGAGGCGTTCTTGAAGCCCCCCTTCTCCAAGCACAAACACACGGAGGCTCTGCAGCTTCCTTCTCAGATGGCCATGCCGTCACACTGGTCGCGCTGGCATTACCGTTGCCAGCTTCCAGCAGCTGCTAGCATGCAAAAGGGCTCGAGAAGTAAAAGGCAGTGCTGTGCTGCACCTTCGCCTTCGCACGCGTAAGCCACGTAAGTGCACTGTGTACTTGTCTCCTCTGCTTGCATCTACCGGGATACTTAATTCTCTGCATCTCGGAGCCTAAAGGTAAGAGCAGCTGTTTCCACAGAAGCTGGCTGGTGCTATAGGTAGCAGCACAAGCAGCTGTCTTTGGAGTTCCTTCTGCTGCTGCTAGCGTGACTTTTCCAGGCAAGCGAGTGGCAGCCACGCTTTCCCTGCAGCCCGTAGGATGCGCACACAAGCCATGTGCACGGCAGCTTCGTTCTTCGCTTTTTGTAACGCGTCGCGCTTTCATTGCCCCGGAGGCGAAGAGTCGTCTGCTTCTCGCCCAGAAAGCTCTGCCGGCAGAGGAGCGCACCAGAGCACTGCTTCTGCCGGAACACGCCTGGCCCATACACACAATCCCTCTCAGCGCTACGTGGCACCACACTCTGCCTCTCCTGTGCTCCGCATCTAAACGGAAAGGCCCTCGGCTACGTCGCGCACAGAGAACTGTGCCAGAACAACGCGCTTCCCGGCGCTGGCCCCTGCGGCTCGGAGAAACTTGGATTTGCACCACATTCCCGGGCAGCCCCCTTTACAAGCTGCACAGCGCCCTCGGATCGCGGTGCTCTTTGCACGGTCCTTGTCAGCTCCAAGTACCCCCCCGCGCACGTTACAGGCTCATAAAGACCAAGGATGCGAGTAGCCGTCTCGCCCAGAAAAATGTACCGGCGCAAAAGCACGATCTTCGTTACCCGTTCTCGTCGGCCAGACGGTTGTGCTCTGTCGAAAGGCTTGGACACCTAAACACTCCCGCGCTGCTTTCCCGGCACATTTCTCTAAGCGGAGAGCTAGACGGGCAGTTCGGACCCTATCGAAACAGAAGGAGAATGATTCTACCTGGAGCTGAGGCAAATCCGTGCACAGCACATGCTGCGTGCCAGCACTGTACACGCTGAGGAGCAGCAAAGCTGAGTGCCACCGCTGGGCTTCAGTTCTCTCCAGACGGCAGAAGGCGAAGATTGAAGCCGCAGAGCACGGGGCTTCTGTGTGCTCGGCACCGTCTTTCCAAAGCCCAGGCAAACGCGCCTTCACAAGCCCGCTCAGCCGAGAATACGCTGGCTGGCTCGGGAAGTAAACGCGCAGCCCTTCGACTTCGTCCCACAACCTGGCTAGAAAGCAGTTTCTTACAGCTTCCGTGTTGCAGAGTCCCTGCAGCTTGAGCTCACCCCGAAGGACGCGTCAAAAAAGGAGGCGTTCTTGAAGCCCCCCTTCTCCAAGCACAAACACACTGAGGCTCTGCAGCTTCCTTCTCAGATGGCCATGCCGTCACACTGGTCGCGCTGGCATTACCGTTGCCAGCTTCCAGCAGCTGCTAGCATGCAAAAGGGCTCGAGAAGTAAAAGGCAGTGCTGTGCTGCACCTTCGCCTTCGCACGCGTAAGCCACGTAAGTGCACTGTGTACTTGTCTCCTCTGCTTGCATCTACCGGGATACTTAATTCTCTGCATCTCGGAGCCTAAAGGTAAGAGCAGCTGTTTCCACAGAAGCTGGCTGGTGCTATAGGTAGCAGCACAAGCAGCTGTCTTTGGAGTTCCTTCTGCTGCTGCTAGCGTGACTTTTCCAGGCAAGCGAGTGGCAGCCACGCTTTCCCTGCAGCCCGTAGGATGCGCACACAAGCCATGTGCACGGCAGCTTCGTTCTTCGCTTTTTGTAACGCGTCGCGCTTTCATTGCCCCGGAGGCGAAGAGTCGTCTGCTTCTCGCCCAGAAAGCTCTGCCGGCAGAGGGGCGCACCAGAGCACTGCTTCTGCCGGAACACGCCTGGCCCATACACACAATCCCTCTCAGCGCTACGTGGCACCACACTCTGCCTCTCCTGTGCTCCGCATCTAAACGGAAAGGCCCTCGGCTACGTCGCGCACAGAGAACTGTGCCAGAACAACGCGCTTCCCGGCGCTGGCCCCTGCGGCTCGGAGAAACTTGGATTTGCACCACATTCCCGGGCAGCCCCCTTTACAAGCTGCACAGCGCCCTCGGATCGCGGTGCTCTTTGCACGGTCCTTGTCAGCTCCAAGTACCCCCCCGCGCACGTTACAGGCTCATAAAGACCAAGGATGCGAGTAGCCGTCTCGCCCAGAAAAATGTACCGGCGCAAAAGCACGATCTTCGTTACCCGTTCTCGTCGGCCAGACGGTTGTGCTCTGTCGAAAGGCTTGGACACCTAAACACTCCCGCGCTGCTTTCCCGGCACATTTCTCTAAGCGGAGAGCTAGACGGGCAGTTCGGACCCTATCGAAACAGAAGGAGAATGATTCTACCTGGAGCTGAGGCAAATCCGTGCACAGCACATGCTGCGTGCCAGCACTGTACACGCTGAGGAGCAGCAAAGCTGAGTGCCACCGCTGGGCTTCAGTTCTCTCCAGACGGCAGAAGGCGAAGATTGAAGCCGCAGAGCACGGGGCTTCTGTGTGCTCGGCACCGTCTTTCCAAAGCCCAGGCAAACGCGCCTTCACAAGCCCGCTCAGCCGAGAATACGCTGGCTGGCTCGGGAAGTAAACGCGCAGCCCTTCGACTTCGTCCCACAACCTGGCTAGAAAGCAGTTTCTTACAGCTTCCGTGTTGCAGAGTCCCTGCAGCTTGAGCTCACCCCGAAGGACGCGTCAAAAAAGGAGGCGTTCTTGAAGCCCCCCTTCTCCAAGCACAAACACACTGAGGCTCTGCAGCTTCCTTCTCAGATGGCCATGCCGTCACACTGGTCGCGCTGGCATTACCGTTGCCAGCTTCCAGCAGCTGCTAGCATGCAAAAGGGCTCGAGAAGTAAAAGGCAGTGCTGTGCTGCACCTTCGCCTTCGCACGCGTAAGCCACGTAAGTGCACTGTGTACTTGTCTCCTCTGCTTGCATCTACCGGGATACTTAATTCTCTGCATCTCGGAGCCTAAAGGTAAGAGCAGCTGTTTCCACAGAAGCTGGCTGGTGCTATAGGTAGCAGCACAAGCAGCTGTCTTTGGAGTTCCTTCTGCTGCTGCTAGCGTGACTTTTCCAGGCAAGCGAGTGGCAGCCACGCTTTCCCTGCAGCCCGTAGGATGCGCACACAAGCCATGTGCACGGCAGCTTCGTTCTTCGCTTTTTGTAACGCGTCGCGCTTTCATTGCCCCGGAGGCGAAGAGTCGTCTGCTTCTCGCACAGAAAGCTCTGCCGGCAGAGGGGCGCACCAGAGCACTGCTTCTGCCGGAACACGCCTGGCCCATACACACAATCCCTCTCAGCGCTACGTGGCACCACACTCTGCCTCTCCTGTGCTCCGCATCTAAACGGAAAGGCCCTCGGCTACGTCGCGCACAGAGAACTGTGCCAGAACAACGCGCTTCCCGGCGCTGGCCCCTGCGGCTCGGAGAAACTTGGATTTGCACCACATTCCCGGGCAGCCCCCTTTACAAGCTGCACAGCGCCCTCGGATCGCGGTGCTCTTTGCACGGTCCTTGTCAGCTCCAAGTACCCCCCCGCGCACGTTACAGGCTCATAAAGACCAAGGATGCGAGTAGCCGTCTCGCCCAGAAAAATGTACCGGCGCAAAAGCACGATCTTCGTTACCCGTTCTCGTCGGCCAGACGGTTGTGCTCTGTCGAAAGGCTTGGACACCTAAACACTCCCGCGCTGCTTTCCCGGCACATTTCTCTAAGCGGAGAGCTAGACGGGCAGTTCGGACCCCATCGAAACAGAAGGAGAATGATTCTACCTGGAGCTGAGGCAAATCCGTGCACAGCACATGCTGCGTGCCAGCACTGTACACGCTGAGGAGCAGCAAAGCTGAGTGCCACCGCTGGGCTTCAGTTCTCTCCAGACGGCAGAAGGCGAAGATTGAAGCCGCAGAGCACGGGGCTTCTGTGTGCTCGGCACCGTCTTTCCAAAGCCCAGGCAAACGCGCCTTCACAAGCCCGCTCAGCCGAGAATACGCTGGCTGGCTCGGGAAGTAAACGCGCAGCCCTTCGACTTCGTCCCACAACCTGGCTAGAAAGCAGTTTCTTACAGCTTCCGTGTTGCAGAGTCCCTGCAGCTTGAGCTCACCCCGAAGGACGCGTCAAAAAAGGAGGCGTTCTTGAAGCCCCCCTTCTCCAAGCACAAACACACTGAGGCTCTGCAGCTTCCTTCTCAGATGGCCATGCCGTCACACTGGTCGCGCTGGCATTACCGTTGCCAGCTTCCAGCAGCTGCTAGCATGCAAAAGGGCTCGAGAAGTAAAAGGCAGTGCTGTGCTGCACCTTCGCCTTCGCACGCGTAAGCCACGTAAGTGAACTGTGTACTTGTCTCCTCTGCTTGCATCTACCGGGATACTTAATTCTCTGCATCTCGGAGCCTAAAGGTAAGAGCAGCTGTTTCCACAGAAGCTGGCTGGTGCTATAGGTAGCAGCACAAGCAGCTGTCTTTGGAGTTCCTTCTGCTGCTGCTAGCGTGACTTTTCCAGGCAAGCGAGTGGCAGCCACGCTTTCCCTGCAGCCCGTAGGATGCGCACACAAGCCATGTGCACGGCAGCTTCGTTCTTCGCTTTTTGTAACGCGTCGCGCTTTCATTGCCCCGGAGGCGAAGAGTCGTCTGCTTCTCGCCCAGAAAGCTCTGCCGGCAGAGGGGCGCACCAGAGCACTGCTTCTGCCGGAACACGCCTGGCCCATACACACAATCCCTCTCAGCGCTACGTGGCACCACACTCTGCCTCTCCTGTGCTCCGCATCTAAACGGAAAGGCCCTCGGCTACGTCGCGCACAGAGAACTGTGCCAGAACAACGCGCTTCCCGGCGCTGGCCCCTGCGGCTCGGAGAAACTTGGATTTGCACCACATTCCCGGGCAGCCCCCTTTACAAGCTGCACAGCGCCCTCGGATCGCGGTGCTCTTTGCACGGTCCTTGTCAGCTCCAAGTACCCCCCCGCGCACGTTACAGGCTCATAAAGACCAAGGATGCGAGTAGCCGTCTCGCCCAGAAAAATGTACCGGCGCAAAAGCACGATCTTCGTTACCCGTTCTCGTCGGCCAGACGGTTGTGCTCTGTCGAAAGGCTTGGACACCTAAACACTCCCGCGCTGCTTTCCCGGCACATTTCTCTAAGCGGAGAGCTAGACGGGCAGTTCGGACCCCATCGAAACAGAAGGAGAATGATTCTACCTGGAGCTGAGGCAAATCCGTGCACAGCACATGCTGCGTGCCAGCACTGTACACGCTGAGGAGCAGCAAAGCTGAGTGCCACCGCTGGGCTTCAGTTCTCTCCAGACGGCAGAAGGCGAAGATTGAAGCCGCAGAGCACGGGGCTTCTGTGTGCTCGGCACCGTCTTTCCAAAGCCCAGGCAAACGCGCCTTCACAAGCCCGCTCAGCCGAGAATACGCTGGCTGGCTCGGGAAGTAAACGCGCAGCCCTTCGACTTCGTCCCACAACCTGGCTAGAAAGCAGTTTCTTACAGCTTCCGTGTTGCAGAGTCCCTGCAGCTTGAGCTCACCCCGAAGGACGCGTCAAAAAAGGAGGCGTTCTTGAAGCCCCCCTTCTCCAAGCACAAACACACTGAGGCTCTGCAGCTTCCTTCTCAGATGGCCATGCCGTCACACTGGTCGCGCTGGCATTACCGTTGCCAGCTTCCAGCAGCTGCTAGCATGCAAAAGGGCTCGAGAAGTAAAAGGCAGTGCTGTGCTGCACCTTCGCCTTCGCACGCGTAAGCCACGTAAGTGCACTGTGTACTTGTCTCCTCTGCTTGCATCTACCGGGATACTTAATTCTCTGCATCTCGGAGCCTAAAGGTAAGAGCAGCTGTTTCCACAGAAGCTGGCTGGTGCTATAGGTAGCAGCACAAGCAGCTGTCTTTGGAGTTCCTTCTGCTGCTGCTAGCGTGACTTTTCCAGGCAAGCGAGTGGCAGCCACGCTTTCCCTGCAGCCCGTAGGATGCGCACACAAGCCATGTGCACGGCAGCTTCGTTCTTCGCTTTTTGTAACGTGTCGCGCTTTCATTGCCCCGGAGGCGAAGAGTCGTCTGCTTCTCGCCCAGAAAGCTCTGCCGGCAGAGGGGCGCACCAGAGCACTGCTTCTGCCGGAACACGCCTGGCCCATACACACAATCCCTCTCAGCACTACGTGGCACCACACTCTGCCTCTCCTGTGCTCCGCATCTAAACGGAAAGGCCCTCGGCTACGTCGCGCACAGAGAACTGTGCCAGAACAACGCGCTTCCCGGCGCTGGCCCCTGCGGCTCGGAGAAACTTGGATTTGCACCACATTCCCGGGCAGCCCCCTTTACAAGCTGCACAGCGCCCTCGGATCGCGGTGCTCTTTGCACGGTCCTTGTCAGCTCCAAGTACCCCCCCGCGCACGTTACAGGCTCATAAAGACCAAGGATGCGAGTAGCCGTCTCGCCCAGAAAAATGTACCGGCGCAAAAGCACGATCTTCGTTACCCGTTCTCGTCGGCCAGACGGTTGTGCTCTGTCGAAAGGCTTGGACACCTAAACACTCCCGCGCTGCTTTCCCGGCACATTTCTCTAAGCGGAGAGCTAGACGGGCAGTTCGGACCCCATCGAAACAGAAGGAGAATGATTCTACCTGGAGCTGAGGCAAATCCGTGCACAGCACATGCTGCGTGCCAGCACTGTACACGCTGAGGAGCAGCAAAGCTGAGTGCCACCGCTGGGCTTCAGTTCTCTCCAGACGGCAGAAGGCGAAGATTGAAGCCGCAGAGCACGGGGCTTCTGTGTGCTCGGCACCGTCTTTCCAAAGCCCAGGCAAACGCGCCTTCACAAGCCCGCTCAGCCGAGAATACGCTGGCTGGCTCGGGAAGTAAACGCGCAGCCCTTCGACTTCGTCCCACAACCTGGCTAGAAAGCAGTTTCTTACAGCTTCCGTGTTGCAGAGTCCCTGCAGCTTGAGCTCACCCCGAAGGACGCGTCAAAAAAGGAGGCGTTCTTGAAGCCCCCCTTCTCCAAGCACAAACACACTGAGGCTCTGCAGCTTCCTTCTCAGATGGCCATGCCGTCACACTGGTCGCGCTGGCATTACCGTTGCCAGCTTCCAGCAGCTGCTAGCATGCAAAAGGGCTCGAGAAGTAAAAGGCAGTGCTGTGCTGCACCTTCGCCTTCGCACGCGTAAGCCACGTAAGTGCACTGTGTACTTGTCTCCTCTGCTTGCATCTACCGGGATACTTAATTCTCTGCATCTCGGAGCCTAAAGGTAAGAGCAGCTGTTTCCACAGAAGCTGGCTGGTGCTATAGGTAGCAGCACAAGCAGCTGTCTTTGGAGTTCCTTCTGCTGCTGCTAGCGTGACTTTTCCAGGCAAGCGAGTGGCAGCCACGCTTTCCCTGCAGCCCGTAGGATGCGCACACAAGCCATGTGCACGGCAGCTTCGTTCTTCGCTTTTTGTAACGCGTCGCGCTTTCATTGCCCCGGAGGCGAAGAGTCGTCTGCTTCTCGCACAGAAAGCTCTGCCGGCAGAGGGGCGCACCAGAGCACTGCTTCTGCCGGAACACGCCTGGCCCATACACACAATCCCTCTCAGCGCTACGTGGCACCACACTCTGCCTCTCCTGTGCTCCGCATCTAAACGGAAAGGCCCTCGGCTACGTCGCGCACAGAGAACTGTGCCAGAACAACGCGCTTCCCGGCGCTGGCCCCTGCGGCTCGGAGAAACTTGGATTTGCACCACATTCCCGGGCAGCCCCCTTTACAAGCTGCACAGCGCCCTCGGATCGCGGTGCTCTTTGCACGGTCCTTGTCAGCTCCAAGTACCCCCCCGCGCACGTTACAGGCTCATAAAGACCAAGGATGCGAGTAGCCGTCTCGCCCAGAAAAATGTACCGGCGCAAAAGCACGATCTTCGTTACCCGTTCTCGTCGGCCAGACGGTTGTGCTCTGTCGAAAGGCTTGGACACCTAAACACTCCCGCGCTGCTTTCCCGGCACATTTCTCTAAGCGGAGAGCTAGACGGGCAGTTCGGACCCCATCGAAACAGAAGGAGAATGATTCTACCTGGAGCTGAGGCAAATCCGTGCACAGCACATGCTGCGTGCCAGCACTGTACACGCTGAGGAGCAGCAAAGCTGAGTGCCACCGCTGGGCTTCAGTTCTCTCCAGACGGCAGAAGGCGAAGATTGAAGCCGCAGAGCACGGGGCTTCTGTGTGCTCGGCACCGTCTTTCCAAAGCCCAGGCAAACGCGCCTTCACAAGCCCGCTCAGCCGAGAATACGCTGGCTGGCTCGGGAAGTAAACGCGCAGCCCTTCGACTTCGTCCCACAACCTGGCTAGAAAGCAGTTTCTTACAGCTTCCGTGTTGCAGAGTCCCTGCAGCTTGAGCTCCCCCCGAAGGACGCGTCAAAAAAGGAGGCGTTCTTGAAGCCCCCCTTCTCCAAGCACAAACACACTGAGGCTCTGCAGCTTCCTTCTCAGATGGCCATGCCGTCACACTGGTCGCGCTGGCATTACCGTTGCCAGCTTCCAGCAGCTGCTAGCATGCAAAAGGGCTCGAGAAGTAAAAGGCAGTGCTGTGCTGCACCTTCGCCTTCGCACGCGTAAGCCACGTAAGTGCACTGTGTACTTGTCTCCTCTGCTTGCATCTACCGGGATACTTAATTCTCTGCATCTCGGAGCCTAAAGGTAAGAGCAGCTGTTTCCACAGAAGCTGGCTGGTGCTATAGGTAGCAGCACAAGCAGCTGTCTTTGGAGTTCCTTCTGCTGCTGCTAGCGTGACTTTTCCAGGCAAGCGAGTGGCAGCCACGCTTTCCCTGCAGCCCGTAGGATGCGCACACAAGCCATGTGCACGGCAGCTTCGTTCTTCGCTTTTTGTAACGCGTCGCGCTTTCATTGCCCCGGAGGCGAAGAGTCGTCTGCTTCTCGCCCAGAAAGCTCTGCCGGCAGAGGGGCGCACCAGAGCACTGCTTCTGCCGGAACACGCCTGGCCCATACACACAATCCCTCTCAGCGCTACGTGGCACCACACTCTGCCTCTCCTGTGCTCCGCATCTAAACGGAAAGGCCCTCGGCTACGTCGCGCACAGAGAACTGTGCCAGAACAACGCGCTTCCCGGCGCTGGCCCCTGCGGCTCGGAGAAACTTGGATTTGCACCACATTCCCGGGCAGCCCCCTTTACAAGCTGCACAGCGCCCTCGGATCGCGGTGCTCTTTGCACGGTCCTTGTCAGCTCCAAGTACCCCCCCGCGCACGTTACAGGCTCATAAAGACCAAGGATGCGAGTAGCCGTCTCGCCCAGAAAAATGTACCGGCGCAAAAGCACGATCTTCGTTACCCGTTCTCGTCGGCCAGACGGTTGTGCTCTGTCGAAAGGCTTGGACACCTAAACACTCCCGCGCTGCTTTCCCGGCACATTTCTCTAAGCGGAGAGCTAGACGGGCAGTTCGGACCCCATCGAAACAGAAGGAGAATGATTCTACCTGGAGCTGAGGCAAATCCGTGCACAGCACATGCTGCGTGCCAGCACTGTACACGCTGAGGAGCAGCAAAGCTGAGTGCCACCGCTGGGCTTCAGTTCTCTCCAGACGGCAGAAGGCGAAGATTGAAGCCGCAGAGCACGGGGCTTCTGTGTGCTCGGCACCGTCTTTCCAAAGCCCAGGCAAACGCGCCTTCACAAGCCCGCTCAGCCGAGAATACGCTGGCTGGCTCGGGAAGTAAACGCGCAGCCCTTCGACTTCGTCCCACAACCTGGCTAGAAAGCAGTTTCTTACAGCTTCCGTGTTGCAGAGTCCCTGCAGCTTGAGCTCACCCCGAAGGACGCGTCAAAAAAGGAGGCGTTCTTGAAGCCCCCCTTCTCCAAGCACAAACACACTGAGGCTCTGCAGCTTCCTTCTCAGATGGCCATGCCGTCACACTGGTCGCGCTGGCATTACCGTTGCCAGCTTCCAGCAGCTGCTAGCATGCAAAAGGGCTCGAGAAGTAAAAGGCAGTGCTGTGCTGCACCTTCGCCTTCGCACGCGTAAGCCACGTAAGTGCACTGTGTACTTGTCTCCTCTGCTTGCATCTACCGGGATACTTAATTCTCTGCATCTCGGAGCCTAAAGGTAAGAGCAGCTGTTTCCACAGAAGCTGGCTGGTGCTATAGGTAGCAGCACAAGCAGCTGTCTTTGGAGTTCCTTCTGCTGCTGCTAGCGTGACTTTTCCAGGCAAGCGAGTGGCAGCCACGCTTTCCCTGCAGCCCGTAGGATGCGCACACAAGCCATGTGCACGGCAGCTTCGTTCTTCGCTTTTTGTAACGCGTCGCGCTTTCATTGCCCCGGAGGCGAAGAGTCGTCTGCTTCTCGCCCAGAAAGCTCTGCCGGCAGAGGGGCGCACCAGAGCACTGCTTCTGCCGGAACACGCCTGGCCCATACACACAATCCCTCTCAGCGCTACGTGGCACCACACTCTGCCTCTCCTGTGCTCCGCATCTAAACGGAAAGGCCCTCGGCTACGTCGCGCACAGAGAACTGTGCCAGAACAACGCGCTTCCCGGCGCTGGCCCCTGCGGCTCGGAGAAACTTGGATTTGCACCACATTCCCGGGCAGCCCCCTTTACAAGCTGCACAGCGCCCTCGGATCGCGGTGCTCTTTGCACGGTCCTTGTCAGCTCCAAGTACCCCCCCGCGCACGTTACAGGCTCATAAAGACCAAGGATGCGAGTAGCCGTCTCGCCCAGAAAAATGTACCGGCGCAAAAGCACGATCTTCGTTACCCGTTCTCGTCGGCCAGACGGTTGTGCTCTGTCGAAAGGCTTGGACACCTAAACACTCCCGCGCTGCTTTCCCGGCACATTTCTCTAAGCGGAGAGCTAGACGGGCAGTTCGGACCCCATCGAAACAGAAGGAGAATGATTCTACCTGGAGCTGAGGCAAATCCGTGCACAGCACATGCTGCGTGCCAGCACTGTACACGCTGAGGAGCAGCAAAGCTGAGTGCCACCGCTGGGCTTCAGTTCTCTCCAGACGGCAGAAGGCGAAGATTGAAGCCGCAGAGCACGGGGCTTCTGTGTGCTCGGCACCGTCTTTCCAAAGCCCAGGCAAACGCGCCTTCACAAGCCCGCTCAGCCGAGAATACGCTGGCTGGCTCGGGAAGTAAACGCGCAGCCCTTCGACTTCGTCCCACAACCTGGCTAGAAAGCAGTTTCTTACAGCTTCCGTGTTGCAGAGTCCCTGCAGCTTGAGCTCACCCCGAAGGACGCGTCAAAAAAGGAGGCGTTCTTGAAGCCCCCCTTCTCCAAGCACAAACACACTGAGGCTCTGCAGCTTCCTTCTCAGATGGCCATGCCGTCACACTGGTCGCGCTGGCATTACCGTTGCCAGCTTCCAGCAGCTGCTAGCATGCAAAAGGGCTCGAGAAGTAAAAGGCAGTGCTGTGCTGCACCTTCGCCTTCGCACGCGTAAGCCACGTAAGTGCACTGTGTACTTGTCTCCTCTGCTTGCATCTACCGGGATACTTAATTCTCTGCATCTCGGAGCCTAAAGGTAAGAGCAGCTGTTTCCACAGAAGCTGGCTGGTGCTATAGGTAGCAGCACAAGCAGCTGTCTTTGGAGTTCCTTCTGCTGCTGCTAGCGTGACTTTTCCAGGCAAGCGAGTGGCAGCCACGCTTTCCCTGCAGCCCGTAGGATGCGCACACAAGCCATGTGCACGGCAGCTTCGTTCTTCGCTTTTTGTAACGCGTCGCGCTTTCATTGCCCCGGAGGCGAAGAGTCGTCTGCTTCTCGCCCAGAAAGCTCTGCCGGCAGAGGGGCGCACCAGAGCACTGCTTCTGCCGGAACACGCCTGGCCCATACACACAATCCCTCTCAGCGCTACGTGGCACCACACTCTGCCTCTCCTGTGCTCCGCATCTAAACGGAAAGGCCCTCGGCTACGTCGCGCACAGAGAACTGTGCCAGAACAACGCGCTTCCCGGCGCTGGCCCCTGCGGCTCGGAGAAACTTGGATTTGCACCACATTCCCGGGCAGCCCCCTTTACAAGCTGCACAGCGCCCTCGGATCGCGGTGCTCTTTGCACGGTCCTTGTCAGCTCCAAGTACCCCCCCGCGCACGTTACAGGCTCATAAAGACCAAGGATGCGAGTAGCCGTCTCGCCCAGAAAAATGTACCGGCGCAAAAGCACGATCTTCGTTACCCGTTCTCGTCGGCCAGACGGTTGTGCTCTGTCGAAAGGCTTGGACACCTAAACACTCCCGCGCTGCTTTCCCGGCACATTTCTCTAAGCGGAGAGCTAGACGGGCAGTTCGGACCCCATCGAAACAGAAGGAGAATGATTCTACCTGGAGCTGAGGCAAATCCGTGCACAGCACATGCTGCGTGCCAGCACTGTACACGCTGAGGAGCAGCAAAGCTGAGTGCCACCGCTGGGCTTCAGTTCTCTCCAGACGGCAGAAGGCGAAGATTGAAGCCGCAGAGCACGGGGCTTCTGTGTGCTCGGCACCGTCTTTCCAAAGCCCAGGCAAACGCGCCTTCACAAGCCCGCTCAGCCGAGAATACGCTGGCTGGCTCGGGAAGTAAACGCGCAGCCCTTCGACTTCGTCCCACAACCTGGCTAGAAAGCAGTTTCTTACAGCTTCCGTGTTGCAGAGTCCCTGCAGCTTGAGCTCCCCCCGAAGGACGCGTCAAAAAAGGAGGCGTTCTTGAAGCCCCCCTTCTCCAAGCACAAACACACTGAGGCTCTGCAGCTTCCTTCTCAGATGGCCATGCCGTCACACTGGTCGCGCTGGCATTACCGTTGCCAGCTTCCAGCAGCTGCTAGCATGCAAAAGGGCTCGAGAAGTAAAAGGCAGTGCTGTGCTGCACCTTCGCCTTCGCACGCGTAAGCCACGTAAGTGCACTGTGTACTTGTCTCCTCTGCTTGCATCTACCGGGATACTTAATTCTCTGCATCTCGGAGCCTAAAGGTAAGAGCAGCTGTTTCCACAGAAGCTGGCTGGTGCTATAGGTAGCAGCACAAGCAGCTGTCTTTGGAGTTCCTTCTGCTGCTGCTAGCGTGACTTTTCCAGGCAAGCGAGTGGCAGCCACGCTTTCCCTGCAGCCCGTAGGATGCGCACACAAGCCATGTGCACGGCAGCTTCGTTCTTCGCTTTTTGTAACGCGTCGCGCTTTCATTGCCCCGGAGGCGAAGAGTCGTCTGCTTCTCGCCCAGAAAGCTCTGCCGGCAGAGGGGCGCACCAGAGCACTGCTTCTGCCGGAACACGCCTGGCCCATACACACAATCCCTCTCAGCGCTACGTGGCACCACACTCTGCCTCTCCTGTGCTCCGCATCTAAACGGAAAGGCCCTCGGCTACGTCGCGCACAGAGAACTGTGCCAGAACAACGCGCTTCCCGGCGCTGGCCCCTGCGGCTCGGAGAAACTTGGATTTGCACCACATTCCCGGGCAGCCCCCTTTACAAGCTGCACAGCGCCCTCGGATCGCGGTGCTCTTTGCACGGTCCTTGTCAGCTCCAAGTACCCCCCCGCGCACGTTACAGGCTCATAAAGACCAAGGATGCGAGTAGCCGTCTCGCCCAGAAAAATGTACCGGCGCAAAAGCACGATCTTCGTTACCCGTTCTCGTCGGCCAGACGGTTGTGCTCTGTCGAAAGGCTTGGACACCTAAACACTCCCGCGCTGCTTTCCCGGCACATTTCTCTAAGCGGAGAGCTAGACGGGCAGTTCGGACCCCATCGAAACAGAAGGAGAATGATTCTACCTGGAGCTGAGGCAAATCCGTGCACAGCACATGCTGCGTGCCAGCACTGTACACGCTGAGGAGCAGCAAAGCTGAGTGCCACCGCTGGGCTTCAGTTCTCTCCAGACGGCAGAAGGCGAAGATTGAAGCCGCAGAGCACGGGGCTTCTGTGTGCTCGGCACCGTCTTTCCAAAGCCCAGGCAAACGCGCCTTCACAAGCCCGCTCAGCCGAGAATACGCTGGCTGGCTCGGGAAGTAAACGCGCAGCCCTTCGACTTCGTCCCACAACCTGGCTAGAAAGCAGTTTCTTACAGCTTCCGTGTTGCAGAGTCCCTGCAGCTTGAGCTCACCCCGAAGGACGCGTCAAAAAAGGAGGCGTTCTTGAAGCCCCCCTTCTCCAAGCACAAACACACTGAGGCTCTGCAGCTTCCTTCTCAGATGGCCATGCCGTCACACTGGTCGCGCTGGCATTACCGTTGCCAGCTTCCAGCAGCTGCTAGCATGCAAAAGGGCTCGAGAAGTAAAAGGCAGTGCTGTGCTGCACCTTCGCCTTCGCACGCGTAAGCCACGTAAGTGCACTGTGTACTTGTCTCCTCTGCTTGCATCTACCGGGATACTTAATTCTCTGCATCTCGGAGCCTAAAGGTAAGAGCAGCTGTTTCCACAGAAGCTGGCTGGTGCTATAGGTAGCAGCACAAGCAGCTGTCTTTGGAGTTCCTTCTGCTGCTGCTAGCGTGACTTTTCCAGGCAAGCGAGTGGCAGCCACGCTTTCCCTGCAGCCCGTAGGATGCGCACACAAGCCATGTGCACGGCAGCTTCGTTCTTCGCTTTTTGTAACGCGTCGCGCTTTCATTGCCCCGGAGGCGAAGAGTCGTCTGCTTCTCGCCCAGAAAGCTCTGCCGGCAGAGGGGCGCACCAGAGCACTGCTTCTGCCGGAACACGCCTGGCCCATACACACAATCCCTCTCAGCGCTACGTGGCACCACACTCTGCCTCTCCTGTGCTCCGCATCTAAACGGAAAGGCCCTCGGCTACGTCGCGCACAGAGAACTGTGCCAGAACAACGCGCTTCCCGGCGCTGGCCCCTGCGGCTCGGAGAAACTTGGATTTGCACCACATTCCCGGGCAGCCCCCTTTACAAGCTGCACAGCGCCCTCGGATCGCGGTGCTCTTTGCACGGTCCTTGTCAGCTCCAAGTACCCCCCCGCGCACGTTACAGGCTCATAAAGACCAAGGATGCGAGTAGCCGTCTCGCCCAGAAAAATGTACCGGCGCAAAAGCACGATCTTCGTTACCCGTTCTCGTCGGCCAGACGGTTGTGCTCTGTCGAAAGGCTTGGACACCTAAACACTCCCGCGCTGCTTTCCCGGCACATTTCTCTAAGCGGAGAGCTAGACGGGCAGTTCGGACCCCATCGAAACAGAAGGAGAATGATTCTACCTGGAGCTGAGGCAAATCCGTGCACAGCACATGCTGCGTGCCAGCACTGTACACGCTGAGGAGCAGCAAAGCTGAGTGCCACCGCTGGGCTTCAGTTCTCTCCAGACGGCAGAAGGCGAAGATTGAAGCCGCAGAGCACGGGGCTTCTGTGTGCTCGGCACCGTCTTTCCAAAGCCCAGGCAAACGCGCCTTCACAAGCCCGCTCAGCCGAGAATACGCTGGCTGGCTCGGGAAGTAAACGCGCAGCCCTTCGACTTCGTCCCACAACCTGGCTAGAAAGCAGTTTCTTACAGCTTCCGTGTTGCAGAGTCCCTGCAGCTTGAGCTCACCCCGAAGGACGCGTCAAAAAAGGAGGCGTTCTTGAAGCCCCCCTTCTCCAAGCACAAACACACTGAGGCTCTGCAGCTTCCTTCTCAGATGGCCATGCCGTCACACTGGTCGCGCTGGCATTACCGTTGCCAGCTTCCAGCAGCTGCTAGCATGCAAAAGGGCTCGAGAAGTAAAAGGCAGTGCTGTGCTGCACCTTCGCCTTCGCACGCGTAAGCCACGTAAGTGCACTGTGTACTTGTCTCCTCTGCTTGCATCTACCGGGATACTTAATTCTCTGCATCTCGGAGCCTAAAGGTAAGAGCAGCTGTTTCCACAGAAGCTGGCTGGTGCTATAGGTAGCAGCACAAGCAGCTGTCTTTGGAGTTCCTTCTGCTGCTGCTAGCGTGACTTTTCCAGGCAAGCGAGTGGCAGCCACGCTTTCCCTGCAGCCCGTAGGATGCGCACACAAGCCATGTGCACGGCAGCTTCGTTCTTCGCTTTTTGTAACGCGTCGCGCTTTCATTGCCCCGGAGGCGAAGAGTCGTCTGCTTCTCGCCCAGAAAGCTCTGCCGGCAGAGGGGCGCACCAGAGCACTGCTTCTGCCGGAACACGCCTGGCCCATACACACAATCCCTCTCAGCGCTACGTGGCACCACACTCTGCCTCTCCTGTGCTCCGCATCTAAACGGAAAGGCCCTCGGCTACGTCGCGCACAGAGAACTGTGCCAGAACAACGCGCTTCCCGGCGCTGGCCCCTGCGGCTCGGAGAAACTTGGATTTGCACCACATTCCCGGGCAGCCCCCTTTACAAGCTGCACAGCGCCCTCGGATCGCGGTGCTCTTTGCACGGTCCTTGTCAGCTCCAAGTACCCCCCCGCGCACGTTACAGGCTCATAAAGACCAAGGATGCGAGTAGCCGTCTCGCCCAGAAAAATGTACCGGCGCAAAAGCACGATCTTCGTTACCCGTTCTCGTCGGCCAGACGGTTGTGCTCTGTCGAAAGGCTTGGACACCTAAACACTCCCGCGCTGCTTTCCCGGCACATTTCTCTAAGCGGAGAGCTAGACGGGCAGTTCGGACCCCATCGAAACAGAAGGAGAATGATTCTACCTGGAGCTGAGGCAAATCCGTGCACAGCACATGCTGCGTGCCAGCACTGTACACGCTGAGGAGCAGCAAAGCTGAGTGCCACCGCTGGGCTTCAGTTCTCTCCAGACGGCAGAAGGCGAAGATTGAAGCCGCAGAGCACGGGGCTTCTGTGTGCTCGGCACCGTCTTTCCAAAGCCCAGGCAAACGCGCCTTCACAAGCCCGCTCAGCCGAGAATACGCTGGCTGGCTCGGGAAGTAAACGCGCAGCCCTTCGACTTCGTCCCACAACCTGGCTAGAAAGCAGTTTCTTACAGCTTCCGTGTTGCAGAGTCCCTGCAGCTTGAGCTCACCCCGAAGGACGCGTCAAAAAAGGAGGCGTTCTTGAAGCCCCCCTTCTCCAAGCACAAACACACTGAGGCTCTGCAGCTTCCTTCTCAGATGGCCATGCCGTCACACTGGTCGCGCTGGCATTACCGTTGCCAGCTTCCAGCAGCTGCTAGCATGCAAAAGGGCTCGAGAAGTAAAAGGCAGTGCTGTGCTGCACCTTCGCCTTCGCACGCGTAAGCCACGTAAGTGCACTGTGTACTTGTCTCCTCTGCTTGCATCTACCGGGATACTTAATTCTCTGCATCTCGGAGCCTAAAGGTAAGAGCAGCTGTTTCCACAGAAGCTGGCTGGTGCTATAGGTAGCAGCACAAGCAGCTGTCTTTGGAGTTCCTTCTGCTGCTGCTAGCGTGACTTTTCCAGGCAAGCGAGTGGCAGCCACGCTTTCCCTGCAGCCCGTAGGATGCGCACACAAGCCATGTGCACGGCAGCTTCGTTCTTCGCTTTTTGTAACGCGTCGCGCTTTCATTGCCCCGGAGGCGAAGAGTCGTCTGCTTCTCGCCCAGAAAGCTCTGCCGGCAGAGGGGCGCACCAGAGCACTGCTTCTGCCGGAACACGCCTGGCCCATACACACAATCCCTCTCAGCGCTACGTGGCACCACACTCTGCCTCTCCTGTGCTCCGCATCTAAACGGAAAGGCCCTCGGCTACGTCGCGCACAGAGAACTGTGCCAGAACAACGCGCTTCCCGGCGCTGGCCCCTGCGGCTCGGAGAAACTTGGATTTGCACCACATTCCCGGGCAGCCCCCTTTACAAGCTGCACAGCGCCCTCGGATCGCGGTGCTCTTTGCACGGTCCTTGTCAGCTCCAAGTACCCCCCCGCGCACGTTACAGGCTCATAAAGACCAAGGATGCGAGTAGCCGTCTCGCCCAGAAAAATGTACCGGCGCAAAAGCACGATCTTCGTTACCCGTTCTCGTCGGCCAGACGGTTGTGCTCTGTCGAAAGGCTTGGACACCTAAACACTCCCGCGCTGCTTTCCCGGCACATTTCTCTAAGCGGAGAGCTAGACGGGCAGTTCGGACCCCATCGAAACAGAAGGAGAATGATTCTACCTGGAGCTGAGGCAAATCCGTGCACAGCACATGCTGCGTGCCAGCACTGTACACGCTGAGGAGCAGCAAAGCTGAGTGCCACCGCTGGGCTTCAGTTCTCTCCAGACGGCAGAAGGCGAAGATTGAAGCCGCAGAGCACGGGGCTTCTGTGTGCTCGGCACCGTCTTTCCAAAGCCCAGGCAAACGCGCCTTCACAAGCCCGCTCAGCCGAGAATACGCTGGCTGGCTCGGGAAGTAAACGCGCAGCCCTTCGACTTCGTCCCACAACCTGGCTAGAAAGCAGTTTCTTACAGCTTCCGTGTTGCAGAGTCCCTGCAGCTTGAGCTCCCCCCGAAGGACGCGTCAAAAAAGGAGGCGTTCTTGAAGCCCCCCTTCTCCAAGCACAAACACACTGAGGCTCTGCAGCTTCCTTCTCAGATGGCCATGCCGTCACACTGGTCGCGCTGGCATTACCGTTGCCAGCTTCCAGCAGCTGCTAGCATGCAAAAGGGCTCGAGAAGTAAAAGGCAGTGCTGTGCTGCACCTTCGCCTTCGCACGCGTAAGCCACGTAAGTGCACTGTGTACTTGTCTCCTCTGCTTGCATCTACCGGGATACTTAATTCTCTGCATCTCGGAGCCTAAAGGTAAGAGCAGCTGTTTCCACAGAAGCTGGCTGGTGCTATAGGTAGCAGCACAAGCAGCTGTCTTTGGAGTTCCTTCTGCTGCTGCTAGCGTGACTTTTCCAGGCAAGCGAGTGGCAGCCACGCTTTCCCTGCAGCCCGTAGGATGCGCACACAAGCCATGTGCACGGCAGCTTCGTTCTTCGCTTTTTGTAACGCGTCGCGCTTTCATTGCCCCGGAGGCGAAGAGTCGTCTGCTTCTCGCCCAGAAAGCTCTGCCGGCAGAGGGGCGCACCAGAGCACTGCTTCTGCCGGAACACGCCTGGCCCATACACACAATCCCTCTCAGCGCTACGTGGCACCACACTCTGCCTCTCCTGTGCTCCGCATCTAAACGGAAAGGCCCTCGGCTACGTCGCGCACAGAGAACTGTGCCAGAACAACGCGCTTCCCGGCGCTGGCCCCTGCGGCTCGGAGAAACTTGGATTTGCACCACATTCCCGGGGCAGCCCCCCTTTACAAGCTGCACAGCGCCCTCGGATCGCGGTGCTCTTTGCACGGTCCTTGTCAGCTCCAAGTACCCCCCCGCGCACGTTACAGGCTCATAAAGACCAAGGATGCGAGTAGCCGTCTCGCCCAGAAAAATGTACCGGCGCAAAAGCACGATCTTCGTTACCCGTTCTCGTCGGCCAGACGGTTGTGCTCTGTCGAAAGGCTTGGACACCTAAACACTCCCGCGCTGCTTTCCCGGCACATTTCTCTAAGCGGAGAGCTAGACGGGCAGTTCGGACCCCATCGAAACAGAAGGAGAATGATTCTACCTGGAGCTGAGGCAAATCCGTGCACAGCACATGCTGCGTGCCAGCACTGTACACGCTGAGGAGCAGCAAAGCTGAGTGCCACCGCTGGGCTTCAGTTCTCTCCAGACGGCAGAAGGCGAAGATTGAAGCCGCAGAGCACGGGGCTTCTGTGTGCTCGGCACCGTCTTTCCAAAGCCCAGGCAAACGCGCCTTCACAAGCCCGCTCAGCCGAGAATACGCTGGCTGGCTCGGGAAGTAAACGCGCAGCCCTTCGACTTCGTCCCACAACCTGGCTAGAAAGCAGTTTCTTACAGCTTCCGTGTTGCAGAGTCCCTGCAGCTTGAGCTCACCCCGAAGGACGCGTCAAAAAAGGAGGCGTTCTTGAAGCCCCCCCTTCTCCAAGCACAAACACACTGAGGCTCTGCAGCTTCCTTCTCAGATGGCCATGCCGTCACACTGGTCGCGCTGGCATTACCGTTGCCAGCTTCCAGCAGCTGCTAGCATGCAAAAGGGCTCGAGAAGTAAAAGGCAGTGCTGTGCTGCACCTTCGCCTTCGCACGCGTAAGCCACGTAAGTGCACTGTGTACTTGTCTCCTCTGCTTGCATCTACCGGGATACTTAATTCTCTGCATCTCGGAGCCTAAAGGTAAGAGCAGCTGTTTCCACAGAAGCTGGCTGGTGCTATAGGTAGCAGCACAAGCAGCTGTCTTTGGAGTTCCTTCTGCTGCTGCTAGCGTGACTTTTCCAGGCAAGCGAGTGGCAGCCACGCTTTCCCTGCAGCCCGTAGGATGCGCACACAAGCCATGTGCACGGCAGCTTCGTTCTTCGCTTTTTGTAACGCGTCGCGCTTTCATTGCCCCGGAGGCGAAGAGTCGTCTGCTTCTCGCCCAGAAAGCTCTGCCGGCAGAGGAGCGCACCAGAGCACTGCTTCTGCCGGAACACGCCTGGCCCATACACACAATCCCTCTCAGCGCTACGTGGCACCACACTCTGCCTCTCCTGTGCTCCGCATCTAAACGGAAAGGCCCTCGGCTACGTCGCGCACAGAGAACTGTGCCAGAACAACGCGCTTCCGGCGCTGGCCCCTGCGGCTCGGAGAAACTTGGATTTGCACCACATTCCCGGGCAGCCCCCTTTACAAGCTGCACAGCGCCCTCGGATCGCGGTGCTCTTTGCACGGTCCTTGTCAGCTCCAAGTACCCCCCGCGCACGTTACAGGCTCATAAAGACCAAGGATGCGAGTAGCCGTCTCGCCCAGAAAAATGTACCGGCGCAAAAAGCACGATCTTCGTTACCCGTTCTCGTCGGCCAGACGGTTGTGCTCTGTCGAAAGGCTTGGACACCTAAACACTCCCGCGCTGCTTTCCCGGCACATTTCTCTAAGCGGAGAGCTAGACGGCAGTTCGGACCCCATCGAAACAGAAGGAGAATGATTCTACCTGGAGCTGAGGCAAAATCCGTGCACAGCACATGCTGCGTGCCAGCACTGTACACGCTGAGGAGCAGCAAAGCTGAGTGCCACCGCTGGGCTTCAGTTCTCTCCAGACGGCAGAAGGCGAAGATTGAAGCCGCAGAGCACGGGCTTCTGTGTGCTCGGCACCGTCTTTCCAAAGCCCAGGCAAACGCGCCTTCACAAGCCCGCTCAGCGAGAATACGCTGGCTGGCTCGGGAAGTAAACGCGCAGCCCTTCGACTTCGTCCCACAACCTGGCTAGAAAGCAGTTTCTTACAGCTTCCGTGTTGCAGAGTCCCTGCAGCTTGAGCTCCCCCCGAAGGACGCGTCAAAAAAGGAGGCGTTCTTGAAGCCCCCCTTCTCCAAGCACAAACACACTGAGGCTCTGCAGCTTCCTTCTCAGATGGCCATGCCGTCACACTGGTCGCGCTGGCATTACCGTTGCCAGCTTCCAGCAGCTGCTAGCATGCAAAAGGGCTCGAGAAGTAAAAGGCAGTGCTGTGCTGCACCTTCGCCTTCGCACGCGTAAGCCACGTAAGTGCACTGTGTACTTGTCTCCTCTGCTTGCATCTACCGGGATACTTAATTCTCTGCATCTCGGAGCCTAAAGGTAAGAGCAGCTGTTTCCACAGAAGCTGGCTGGTGCTATAGGTAGCAGCACAAGCAGCTGTCTTTGGAGTTCCTTCTGCTGCTG
The DNA here is from genome assembly GCF_041296385.1 of Aphelocoma coerulescens. Classification (NCBI taxonomy): domain Eukaryota; kingdom Metazoa; phylum Chordata; class Aves; order Passeriformes; family Corvidae; genus Aphelocoma; species Aphelocoma coerulescens. The sequence continues at coordinate 163,527 of NW_027183621.1, forward strand.
CTAGCGTGACTTTTCCAGGCAAGCGAGTGGCAGCCACGCTTCCCCTGCAGCCCGTAGGATGCGCACACAAGCCATGTGCACGGCAGCTTCGTTCTTCGCTTTTTGTAACGCGTCGCGCTTTCATTGCCCCGGAGGCGAAGAGTCGTCTGCTTCTCGCCCAGAAAGCTCTGCCGGCAGAGGGGCGCACCAGAGCACTGCTTCTGCCGGAACACGCCTGGCCCATACACACAATCCCTCTCAGCGCTACGTGGCACCACACTCTGCCTCTCCTGTGCTCCGCATCTAAACGGAAAGGCCCTCGGCTACGTCGCGCACAGAGAACTGTGCCAGAACAACGCGCTTCCCGGCGCTGGCCCCTGCGGCTCGGAGAAACTTGGATTTGCACCACATTCCCGGGCAGCCCCCTT